>NC_081415.1:138651159-138798659 GCF_030272615.1 Cryptomeria japonica
CTAGCATTGATGTCAAAGGGGGAGAGATATTGATGTGAAAAAGAAAAACTTGAGGAGTTGTACATAAATTAGAGGGAGAGTTATATGTGTAATTCAGAGCTTTACAGAGATATCATTCACAAGGGGAGTTTGGTCTTTGTTTGAGAACTTTATTTCTATATCTTTGAGTGGGAGATTGTTGGCTATCTTCCACTAGGGG
The DNA here is from genome assembly GCF_030272615.1 of Cryptomeria japonica. Lineage (NCBI taxonomy): Eukaryota > Viridiplantae > Streptophyta > Pinopsida > Cupressales > Cupressaceae > Cryptomeria > Cryptomeria japonica. The sequence goes on from NC_081415.1 coordinate 138,651,359, forward strand.
AGACTTATTTGTCATTTATTGGTACTTAGATTATTTTCATATCTAGTTTTTCCATCAATGCCAAAGGGTGAGATTGTTGGCCATTTGAACGAAGTGATTATGTGTTGCATTAATGTCAATACTATTTGTTTGGATGCTTTACCAACACCCTTCTGGTCTCGGTAGGTTGAGTAGTTTCTAGATGGTTTGGATCTAGCATGATCTAGTAGGCTTCAGTATGGTTTGGTCATGGAATTGTCTTATTCATGATACTCATATTTATATTTAGTCAGTTGGTTTTGGTCTGCTGATCGAATGATGTCCCATTTGCTTAGAAGCTTGGCTTGTGATTTTGGCGAAAGTTTCATTGCAGAGCTTTTGATGAAGATCTTTGATGATATGCATAAGTGTTGTTGGTGTAGCTTATTGTGGAGATTTAGGATGTTGTTGGTGATCACGTTCAAGAATTGGAAAATGGAGATCATTTCTTTAGCGTGTGGACCTATATTGGGTCTCGGTTGATCTAGGTTATGGACCGATTTAATGTAACATGTGGATTGGACTTCTTGATACATTTCCAAGATGTCTTATATGTTGGATATTATTTGTTTAGTCTAAGTCTGACATGTTTTGTAATTATGTATTTGGTTTATTGTCTGTTGGTTGACCTGATTGTTTATGGTTGAGGGTTTGTATATATAAATGTAAGATTTCATCGTAGATCAGAGACATATGGGAATGGGAGATGGATATGTAATGTGAGAATATTGTAATATCATCTAGGTAGAGGATTTGGTCAATCATTGGAGATAGAATTGGGTTTATGTAACAAGATTTAGTCCTTCAGTATTGAGCTTAACCAGAACTGTACTCAGGCATACCAGATGTTATCTTTGCAGTTCAATCACTTCTCCAAATTGTAGTCTAGATTTCTATGTAGTTAGTGAGACTCCTTTTGTGATGAGCAGTGTGCTCTAGGTTGTTGGCCTTCCTGCAAGTGCAGGATCCTCAATTGTAATTCACATACTTACTACATAAGTATCATCTAACTATGCGTAGGCTTCCCACCATGGTTTTCCCCTTTACCGGGGTTTCCACGTACAAATTTTGGTTTTATGTGCATCATATTTATTTTATGATTATTGTTTATGCTTAATTAGTTTAAGTTCTATTTCAGTATTTGGTTTAAGCATTCTAGTATTAATGTTTTGGTGAGTTCCAATATTAAAGTTTTAATTGCTTAAGGTTCCGGTAATTTGTGACAACTGATTCACCCCCCGCCCCCTGCCCCTCTCAGTTGTCTTCTGGTTATTTGAACTGTCTAACAATATTTTCTCTATGTATATGTATGTATGTATGTATGTATGCATGCATGCATGTATATTTAAGTATATAAAAGTATACACACATGTGCGCATGTGAGCGCACACACACACACATGCATATATATGTATATGTATATATATATATATACATATGTATCTATACATATGTTGGAAACAAAAATGAGGGAAAGATGAGAGGGTGGTGAATCAGTTTTCACCAGATCTAAAAACTTAATCACAAAAATAGATCTGATAAATTGCAGCAATAACAAAGATAAGAAAATTGATAACACAACACCAAGATTTTGATGAGGAAATCCTGGTTAAGGGAAAAACCATGGTGGGAACCTACCCACAATAAGATGATACTCTATAGTAGTGTGTGAAAATATTACAATGACGAATGCACATGCATTCAAGCACACTTCCTAGAGGTCACTGCTCAAAATATAATGACCTAAAGGGTTACAACCCTTAGGGAAGTCTCATTGACTTACAACAAGATTTGAACTACAATACAAAATGAATGAATTGAAAGAATAACATCTCCATATGCCTAACTAGAGGTCTAGTTAAGCACAATTGTTTTCTCTACAACAACAATCTCTTCTTAATCATAATTCTGAAGGATGAATCATTCATTTGTACATATGCCACTATCTGATAATGCAGACACAACCTTGATACTTAAATTACATGAAAATATCACCTATTTATACAATTCATCAACCTTGATAACAAGGTCGGCTAAACCCTCAACTCACAATTACAAAATTACATTACATGATACAAAGATCAACTACCAGACCAATATAATGATATACATGACATAACCTAGACCTAATTCAAATCTCCAAACATGCAACACCAATGGAAAACACACCAAGATCAATGGCAACACGCTACACCACCAAGAAAATAATATAACACGAAGAACATTATCGGATTAGAAAAATCACCAATAATTTGCACAATGATCAATACAGATCATAAAAAACATAAGACACAAATAGGAAACACTAGCAAGCATGTTAGAATCATTTGAGACAACTGCACTAACACCACTTATCAAATCTTCATTTATCAATATTTGAACCTCAAGAATACTCAAACAACAACAACTCTCATGCAGAAAAGTAAATTATGGAGCACCAAATCATGAACCATCTGAGGTGAAGATTCACAAGACTATCCCAAATAATATCTGAAATTTTCAAATCAAGATCTAATCACACTGGAATATACCAGAGGAAATATTGGGCTCTGCGAAGCACATATCAGAAAAACAAGCTACAAAACTGGATCATGTGATATGATTAATTAAGCTTCCCCGATCACCAAAACCAATACCAAAAAATATAATAATACTAAATATACTCCATACACCAAACCATTATCCCAATAAACCAATCTGTAATCACTAGAGAAGGAATATTTTGACATCAATGACAACAACATATCCTAGCAGCAACAATGTCTAACAATCTCCCCCTTTGGCATTGATGGCAACATATGAATGTGAAAAATAGTCCATCCAAAGAGGGAAAACATCTCCAACAGTCTCTACCTAAGATCAGGTAGGTAAAACAATTTTTCACATGCTTCTCCCCCCCTTTGATAACAATGTCAAAGATAGAATATAGATAACCAAACTCTCCCCCTTAGCCATGTAACCAGACTACTCCATCACAGGAGCAACACCAAATCATAAACCGGATAGAAAGATAAGCCTATAAGTGTTGGAATTCAATAACATTGAGAGGTGGGGTGAATCAATGTTATACCAGAATGTTCAATTTTAGCCTTATTAAAACATGCTTACACCAACCGGTATATCAGTACGTACAAAATTGAAAGAAGTAAAGCAACCAATAAGCCAATCACATAAATGAGAACCATAACACACAAAATTATATGTGGAAAAACTCAAAGAGGAAAATGCATGGTGGGATTTGTGACCCACAATATCAATCCACTGGCCATATGAAGATATATTACAAAATATGAGGGGCCTACACTTGCAGGAAGGCTTATAGCCTAGAGAACACTACTCAATCACAAAAGGAGCCTCACTGACTACATATAAATCCAGAATACAATCTAGAGAAGTATTGAACTATTAAGATATCATCTTCTATGCTAGAATACAGTTCTAGTTTAAGCTATGTTTGTTCCAGTCTGAAACCCTAAACCCTTTACCGAAAGAACCCTTACATAAATATCCTCATATACATAATCTCTCTAATATATTTTGCATCATATTATATTCGCATATCCATAATATCCTATTTCATGTCTATATCAAAATGATCTATCAAACTGACCTATATACCCTATATAAATTATCATGCCTTATGTCGGCTTACAAAGATATATACAATATCAAATTACATGTCGACTAGATAATATAAATGCATAAATATTAAAGCCAATTGTCGATGCTGGATCTAAGAGATGTCAGCCTCCAATACCGATAACCTTTTACTAAACCATATTGTCCTACATTTCTAGTAACCAAAGAAATCATTTTTTCCTATTGGTGCTAGTGTAGTATTTGTGAAGTGCCCGTCGATACACAACTAAACCAAAACATGAAGCCGGAACACAATACCATGTTTCCATCAATGAAAACATAGTGAAACAAAACAATCGAGAGTCAATTGCCAACAATCTCTCCCTTTGGCATTTATGGCAACACTCATGTGAAAAATGGTCAAGGTTTCCATCTGTCAGTTTCATCTTGCTTGCTCCTCTTGAGCTGAATATTCATTATTGCAAAATACTCTACATCTCCACATATATAGCTCCCATATCTCCATAACTCCCTTTAATGTATAAAACCCCTTTTTTTTCTTTTTCACATCTATATCACTCCCCATTTGACATCAATGCCATCAAAAATTCTAAAATGAATGTCACAGATTCAAAAACCTATACAATGAATATCCAAAAATATCTAATCGGAGCTTAACAAATTTTAAAATTTCTAGATAAGCCTTCTCCAGTAGCTCAAGATAGGTATCCCAACCTATTTTGAAAGTGTCAAAAATAGATATAAGTCCACTTAGTATATGTGCAAATGAGTCTTTCTCATTTACCTCTATCAGTGTGGGCTTTGCCACCATATCCATACACTCCTTGGGACTCACCAAGCCTCTCAGACTTCTGGCTCTTCTTATAATTTTATCTCTTTCCTTCTCAACAATAAAAATTTGCTTGTCCAAAATCAAAATTTGACCATCAATGGATGTAGTCAATGAAATCAATCCGTAAAAAGAATTACCTATATTTGCAATTTTCTCTTGAAGTTCTTTTATCTTCTTATCCACATTAGTTGTAAGTATATAAGTGTTAAAACATACCCTATAAATATTTGTACACTGCTTCAAAGAATTTTTTATCATTTTCAACTTCTCATCAATCTTTGTCTTCTTTGATTGAATTACCTAATCAAATGCAGCTCTCTTCGCTTGAGTAAACCTCTCTAATGCTTGTCAGTTTGAAATTTGCTGTAAGGATTGAAAATCATTTGAAATATGCTTAGTAATTATCTTAAGCTTGCCGGATGGGCTCACTTCATTGTCAAACTTGCACTCTGGGACTAGTTTGTGTAATACAATGATTGACTGATCAATAATCCCCTTATCTGTAGATCCCTCCTTCATTAGTTTTTGTGCTACCATCATCATGAGTTTAGTAGGACTCATCTCGGTTATTTTTTTCTTTTCGACCTATGAGGTGTCAATTGACAACAATAATGAACCAACTACTAGTTCCCTGCCAGATTCTCCTTTCTTCTCCTCTTCTAAAGATTTATCCTTTATAACCTCCTCACTTGCATTGGTGGCTTCATCATGTTGTGCAATCTTTGTAATTTCCTGTTCATCTATAGGAACTGTAACCTTAACCTATACATTTATATCCAGAGGATTTTTATCCTCAACATTAGTATCCTGTACAACATTAACTTATTCACTCTCTATGTTAACCAATATCTCAATGTTTGTCTATGCATTAGTATCAAATGGGGGCTTGATTTCCACTATCTTAATATTTTTCAAAATTGAGGGTGAAGTACCCATAATCCCCTTTCCTTTTCCTTCAACCAGGGTATTTATAGTGTCTGTCTTGGTTTTCGGTGAAGTAAAGAATCCTTTGTTCTCTCCAAAGAAATTAACCCATGCTTTTGGAGTATCCTTTATTATTTTATTTATGCTTCCTATCATCAGACTAGTTATTCTATGTTTTCTATTAAAGACTTTTCTATCTACCACCTCAAGTGTCTTTCCCATTTCATTTGGAGCAATAGTAACACAAATAGATAATAACTCTTCAATTTTAATATGATTATCTTCTTGCATAGCTAACAGTCTTCTAGCATCTAACATATTATACAACTCAACCGGTATTTCATTTTCAATTTCTATTAAGGATTTCTTATAAATATCCAAGTATAATAAGATTGCTTCCTCTACATCTCTTTGTTCATCCTCTTCTAAATTATCATAGTAAAACTGTATATTCTTTAACATGCCATCTTTAGTGATTTGATCTACTAATTCTGCACAATTTTAGGTGGACCCTTACCAAAATTAGTGTCATTCTTCTTCTTCCCTTTTGTAGTACCAGATGCAGCTAAAGTGGTTACCTTTGGTGCTTGTTTCTGTGTTGGTCTTTTGAATAACCTACCTAATTAGTTAATTTTTAGCTTCAACCTTTTTTTCCTCTATTTTCTTCCTTACAAGCCTCTTGAATGTCAATGGTGTGTCATCCTCAGATTCAGACTATGCAGTAATAGGCTCAATGTGTACTTTGGGATTCTTCCTCTTCTTGCCTTTCTCCAAGACAACATCAATTAATGCCTTAATGTCTTGTGAGACCTTCTCAACAATTTTTCTTTGTTTTCCCTCTTGCTTCTCTATCTTCTTTCAGTTGAAGTCTGTTTCAGCCTCATGTGTTTTTTGTTGTGCAGTACCACAAGGATTCTCTACCTCATCAATAGGTGCATCCATCAACATTTTTGCATAGGCATCAAGAATCTATGCATCCACCTCATAGCCCATTTCTTCAATCCAAATCTTTCATGGCTTAACTACTTTCATAAGTGTTTCATCCTTCTTCACCATGAAGTATATGTCAGTTGAATATTTTTCTACAATATGATTAGGTACCCTTACCGTAGACCTCATAGGTTTCTGAAATGCTTTGAAATATCCCTAAACTTAATCATCTTTCTAACTTCCTAAAGCTGCAATTGACTATTTCAATTGTCTCCCTACCGGGATGTCAAATGCCCATTGCCTTTTACCAAAACTAGGTGTATCATTCATGAAATATAACATTAAGAAAACTATCAAGTTGCCATACTGTAATGTACCCTTCTTATCCCCCTTAATCTTCCCTAGGTTTATTAATGTAACTCATCTAGCATCCAACTGCATAGATCCAATTTCACATCCTCTCTCATCATTTTGTATGTAGCTAAAATCCATGAACCAGAAACAAAATTCAATCAGTTTGACTAAGTTACCTTATACCCAATGATCATGCTATCGAATCTGATGTCTATGTTAGTAATAGTGCTCACTCTCATAGATCTTCTGTCAGATGTCACACTAGTGATTTTGTTCATGAAATCATTCAAAACCTTCTTATCTAGATGTTTCCCAACCGATGGTAAACCAATGATTTCTCGGATGACTTCCTTGGTGATCTTCTGAGGTCTAATCATATAAATTCCCCATGTACTATGCTCAAAACATATCTGCTTATCTCATCTTCAAATTCTGGAATATCTAGAATGCTGGTAAACCCTAAGTCTTCAATGTGTTTGTATGTTGGTTTGATCTTTCCAGATTCTTCTATCAGATCACTCATATACATGTCCTTAATTTTAGAAGTTCCCAAGTCCTCAATGTGATAGTGAATATATGCCCCAACATCCTCTACATAGACAACTCTCTCCAGAACATGGGAAAATTCTCCAACCAAATCTTCTAGGGTATCCACATGTGGATACTGCTTTAAAATTGGTCGGGGTAGTCCTTAACCTCTATTACAGTCGTGTTTGCAATAAAAGTAGGAATAGATGATGATCCTACTTCCATGTTTAAAGATAAATACCTTTTGATCACTCTCAATAAAAATCTTCCACAAATTCTTCCAGACGCTAGTCAAATTGCCCAAGAAGAAATCCGATTGCTCTATAATGCCTTTGATCACTCATAGTCACTCTTAATCACTTTGGAATAACTCGTAATGCAAGGTGATCAATAATGAAGTGAATTCAACATTTTAACCTCCATGAAAAACCCTAATCTTCCATTGACTTAAATGACTACCCATGAAAGATACCGGATCTCGCATAGAACATATCGATGCTGGATAATCATCTCCAATGTATGGAACCTCTTGTAGAACCTCTTCCCAAGGCACATTTAGCATCTTCATGAATTTTCCTATCCCTAAGGCATCTACCTCAGTTACTGAATGAGCTATCTACTAGTGTAGGAGCAACCTCTTCTGTCAGATATGTAACTGGCACATTTCCATCTGATGATTGTTCTTCAGTCTTCATAACCCATCTCTGAGTATGATCTTTCCGAATTTCACTAACCTTCTCTTTCCCTTTCTCATTTGATCCTCTATTACCAACTGGTGGATTTCTACTTCTACAAAATTTAGCAATTTGTCCAACCTCATTGCATGCATAACATGTAACATTGTTCCTTTGAACTGCTTTGCTAAAACCGGTGAAATTGCTTGACCTACACTAATTAGCCATATGTCCAAATTTTGTACATGCATAGTATTTAACATTCATTCTGTAATCTTCTGTCTTATGACCATACTTATGGTATTTAGAACATTTACTAGGAGTAGAATCAGGGTTTTGATTTGCTCTATTTCTAAATTGCCTATCCATGTGACCAAATCTATTACAAACAAAACATCTACCATTGAATTTATAAGCATTAAATTGCCTTATCGGTGCCTTAGCCTTATGGTTTTGATCTTCATTAGCAGTACCGGAACTCCGTCCTTTCTCAAATCCAACTCTACTGGAATCTCCAATTTGCCTTTGTCTCTTTAATAACTCTTCTGGTTGTGTTGAGCTAAGCTTGAATTTTTTTTTATACTCACTTGTAGTAGTTAGCTATTCTCTTAAAATTATCATTTGTCTCTCAATTTCTTTTTCATTACTTTGGGATTGTACTAAATTAGTTCTCAACATATCATTCTCATGAACCAAGCTACCACATTTTTCAAATTTGTTCTTCAGGGATACAACAAGATTTTCTTCCTTCTTCCTTTGGTCCTCAATCTCCTTATACATCCTCATATACATCCTCATAGTTATAACTTGCATTTCATTTTTCATAACCATTTTCTCCTGACTCAATTTCTGACATTGTTCCTTAAGTGCATCTTTCTATTCATCATTCTGACTTTACAAAAAATTTGTCCTCATAGCTTGAACAAATGATAGCCTCTCTTGTAGGACAATAATTAATTCCTTAGCAAAATTCAATCCATCTTGTAGCTTTAAGTTCTTCTACCTTTTAGCATCATAATCTTCAAGTGCCATCTCAAGTTGCTTCTCCAAAGCCATATCCATGGATTCCAGATTCAGGAACTTCCTCAAGTTGTTAAACTTCCTCCGACGCATAAGGCTCTAATACCAATTGTTGGAATCCAATAACACTAAGAGTGGGGACTGAATCAGTGTTATACTGAAATGCAATTATATCCTTATTAAAACATGCATACCCCAACCGGTATACCAGTACATACAGAATTGAAAGAAGTAAAGTAACCAATAAGCCAATCACATAAATGAGAACCATAACATAGAGAATCATACATAGAAGACCTCAAAGAGGAAAAATCATGGTGGGATTTGTGACCCACAATATCAATCCACTAGCCATATGAGGATATTACAAAATATGAGGGGCCTATACTTCTAGGAAGGCTTATAGCCTAGAGCACACCGCTCAATCACAAAAGGAGCTTCACTGACTACATATCAATCCAAACTACAATTCGGAGAAGTGTTGAACTGCTAAGATAGAATCTTCTATGCCAGAATATAGTTCTGGTTTAAGCTTTGTTTGTTCCGGTCTAAAACCCTAAACCCTTTACCAGAAGAACCCTTACATAAATATCCTCATATACATAATCTCTCTGATATATTTTGTATCATATTATATTCACATATCCATAATCTCCTATTTCATGTCTATATCAAAATGATCTATCAAATTGACGTATACACCCTATAAAAATTATCATGCCTTATGTCAGCTTACAAAGATATATACAATATTAGATTTCATGTCAACCAGATAATATAAATGCATAAATATTAAATCCAATTGTCGATGTCAGATCCAAGAGATGTCGGTTTCCAATGCCGAAAACCTTTTACTAAACCATGTCGACCTGCATTGTCAGTAACCAAAGAAATCCTTTTGTCCTGCCAGTGTCGGTGTCAGTGCTTGTGCCAGTGTAATGTCTATGAAATTCCTATCGGTAAACAACTAAACCAAAACATGAAGCTGGAATACAATACTATATTTCCATCAATGACAACATAGTGAAACCAACCAATTGAGAATCAATTGCTAAAACTAAGATCCACCGGATTGATGCAACTCAATGCATCTAGTTCTCATCATGAGGGGTGCATACCCATAACTTATCTATCGGATAGGAAAATGTATCTGTAGGTAAAGGCTTAGTGAAAATATCAGTAATTTGTTCCTTTGTAGACACATATTCCAACTTCACTTCTTCTTCACCGACTTTTCCTCTCAAGTGATGATATTTAATTGACACATGTTTAGTTTGTGAATTTTGCACCAAACTCTTTGACATGTTAATAGCACTAGAATTATCATAGTATATGACAGTAGGCTCATCATAGATAACTCTAATATCCTTCAACATTTCCTTCATCCAAACTACCTGAGTGTAGCTACCAATAGTAGCAATGTACTCAATTTCAATAGTAGATAAGGACACTGAATCTTGTTTCTTACTAGACCATGAAACCAATTTCTTACCCAAAATGAAAGCACCACTAGAGGTACTATTTCAGTCATCATTACCAACCTATTTAGCATTAGTGTTAGCACATAACATGAAATCATTATTATTCGGATACCACAAACCATAATCCACAATCCCCTTCAAGTATCTAAATATTCTCTTCACAACAGTGACATGACTCTCTTTTGGATCAGCTTGATATCTAGCAGCCATGCACACAACATGCCTAATGTCTAGCCTAGTCTGAGTAAGATATAGCTCATTCCACCAACCATAGATTTTTAAAAACTCTAATTAGCTTTCGAAGAATCATCATTCTTAAACAATTTGCAGCCAATCACCATTAGAGTTGCAACTGGTTTGGAGTCATCTAATCCAAAATTCTTCAACAAATCCTTCACATATTTAGTTTGAGATATAAAAATACCTTTTCTAGTTTTTAAATCTGCAAACCTAAGAAAAATTTCATCTCACCTATCATAGACATCTCAAATTCTAATTTTGCATATCACTAGCAAACTTCATGCTCAAGTCATCATCACCTCCAAATATAATATCATCAACAAAGAATTCAACAACCAAGATGTTATCATTCTCAATCTTAAAATACAGATTACTATCAGGAGTCGCCTTATTAAATCCCAATTTCAGAAAATACTTATCCAATCTAGTATACCAGGCTCTAGGGGTTTTTTTTAGTCCATAAAGATCTTTCTTCAATTTTTGTACCATGTCCCCATCATCTGATAATGAAAATCCATCAAGTTGCTCAATGTAGACTTCTTCGTCAAGATCACCATTCAAAAAGGCAAATTTGATATCCATCTAATATACCTTGAAATCTTTATAGGCAGCATATGTAAGCAACAATCTAATAGCTTCAAGTTTGGCCATCAGAGAAAAAGTATCCTCATAGTCAATCCCTTCTTTTTTTGAATATCCTTTGGATACAAATCTTTCTTTATTTCTAACAACTTCACTGGCTTCATTCAATTTATTTATGAATACCCATTTGGTACCAATCACATTCTTATCCTTAGGTATAGGCACAAGCTCCCATGTGTTATTCTTTTCGATCTGATCTAATTCTTCTTCCATATCTCTCATCCAATTTTCATCTTTTCAAGCCTTAACAACATCTTTAGGTTCAACTTTGAAAATCAAACATACCTCTTCAGCAACTAATGTTCCTCTAGTCATCACACCTTTATTTTTATCACCAATAATCTAATTTTCAAAATGATGCAAATCTTACGTACCTTGGAGTCTTTTGATTATTCTGATTTTTAGGTTTCTACACCTCCCCACTGACAACAATAACATCCAAGTTAACTGTCTCTACCAGATCATTCTACTTTGTTTTTTTAGTCTCAATAGGATTCAAAACAACATGTTGACCATCATCATGTCCACAAGCTCTGATCTCTTTCCCAAGGTTCTCATCCACCTTCACATTTGCACTTTCCACTATCTTTCTTGGTCTCTTATTGTAGCACTGGTAGGCTTTGCTCTTTGTTGAATGTTTGGTGTAAGAGAATCTGGAGTTTAGTCCATAGATCAATTAGGTGTTTGAGTCTTAGGATTAGGGGTCATGTCATTTTGATTCAATAAGGTCTATTGAGACCATTTGTATTGTAATTTCTAATGGTATGATGCAAAAATAAGTATCCAATCAAATACTGAGAGGGGGGGGTGAATCAATAGATAGAAAAATTGATACAAACTTCGCCAACCTCATAAATAAATCTCTCAAAGTAAAATTAGAACTAATCAATGTAATACCACTGTCAAGATAAAATCTCATAAGGTAAACCAGTTGACTGTTACAACAAATTAACAGCAAACAACTTCTTCATTTCTCAATGCTTCTGGTTATCATTGTTACATGATCAGTCCCAAAGACACTAAGAGGGGGAGTGAATTAGTGTCTAATCAATAAACAAAAGATTTAAACTTGTTTGCAACTTTATAACTCAAATTAATATACTGGTAAGCAAATAATAATGCAATAAAGAAAAAAAAAGTATAACCATCAATGCACACCATAACACATATATTTTTGGCAAGGAAACTCGATAGGGGAAAAACCTTGGTAGGATTTGTGACCCACAATATTTAGTCACTAGCCAATATGAATAAATATTACTTATACAACAGGGTTTTGTACATGCAGGAAGGCCAATAGCCTAGAGCTCACCGCTCAATCACAAAAAGGAGTCTCACTGACTACAATTGTATGGTTAAATCCAATGACAATGTACTGCTCAAAATAGCATCTGCAATGCTAGACTCAATACCAGTTTAAGCTCTATTAGATACCTCTACCATAAACCTTGCTTCACTCTGCTCTGCTCTTATTCACTCATAAAATAATTACATCAAAATGCATATACAGTTATTCGCTCTCATATACCGCTTCCATTTATTACCTAATTACATTTTAAAATGACCTACAAGATGTCATACATATATGAGTCTTTACAATACATCATGTCGGCTATACAAATAATATTACAATACAAAACAATGTTATTTTCATGTAGTCTTAGAGTGTCGGTGTAGACTAGATGCTTGTGTGAATAAACTTGTAGTGCCTACTAGTGCCAATAGATGATGTTTGTTTACCAGTGTAACCTATGAACCATGTTACCAATTGGTTGCCATAAATGACAACATCAACTATTCTCATCTAAGTGTGTAATGCCAAAAATCTCCCCCTTTGGCATTAATGGCAACACTCATGAGAAGAATCCAAAAACTAATATCCAAATATTGAGTGTGCTCCACCTGAGCAAATGATCTCCTTCTGTACATTTTTCTCATACACCACTACTCCCCCTTTGACATCAATGACAAAGGATGTCACAAGAATCAAAGAATTCAGAATTTACCTAGAAACTTGTAACCAGTTATGTACAATCTAAAAAATGTCTACCAAAACAAGGTTAAGGCCTTACAAAAACTTAGTACTATCAGAAATTATGGTCTCAGTCTATCGGATCATCCTAGTGAGATAATGCATTTGTTGCTCCACTGATCTATTGCCTTGAATAGATGCCTTAGATAGATCATTCTGGTGTGTTAATAAGCTATCCAATCTAGGACCAAGTTTGTTCTTCAACTCCCAGGTTTTCATTCTTAACCTTGTCTTCTCTCTTTCTAATTTCTCAATCTTCTCTTCATTGGTTACCATTTCCTGATCCAAAACTGAAGTAAGTTCTAAATAACCTATCATATTATAAGCTATATCATCAATTTCCTTTTGTGTTTCCCTTATTTCCTTATCAATATCCTCTATTAGATGGTGAGGCTTACATGCTTCCCTATACAACTCTTTGTATTCCAAAATGGTGGAATTTAGTGTCGGTAACAAATAATCAATCTGTCAAGTACATTCCTTAATTGTCCTATCAAATAATTCATCTTTCTCCTTATTCACTCTTTCCCTAATGGTCTCTTCATTTATTTTATCCAAAGTTTGAATATTAGAAGAAATGAATTTGGACAATGTGTCCAATTTACTCACAGACCCAGCAACATGATCAACTTTACATGCCGGTGCAATCATTTGCAAAATTGGTAAAGTATCCTCAATGGCCTTAAATTCTAAGGCATTGCATTCTGTAATCTTTTTTATTGAATATAAAAGTACATCTGTAACATTTGTTGGTCTATAATCCATGGTGGAAGTGCTAGGCTCTGCAGTTGGTTTCTTATCTTCTTTAGATGTCTACACATTAACCTTAACCACTTCTACTATCTTGCTTCCATCATTAACCTCTTCTTTATTCCCTATTTCTTCCTTGTTCTCACTTTTGTTTTCAACCTTATTTTCATCCTTACTATCATCCTTACTATCTTCCTTGCTAACTGTTGATTAAGATATACTCTATTCACGCCTTGTTCCAGTTTCGGTTCCATTTTCTGCTTCTAATTCTACCGGTATCTCAATATTAAGCTAAGTATCATTAGGGATGGTTTTTGTTTTCTTAACTTCAGTTGGTATCTCAATATTCTGCTGACAGTCAATAGTGTTGACCAATGAGTCGGAGATCTCAAGATTTGTAGTTTCAGCTTTCTTTACCTCTATAGTTTCCTTATCCAACACAATATTAAAATCCTAAGTGTCCACATTCATAGTAAAAAGAATGCCAGACTCTAGATTACTATCATCTTTTGTTATTCCTCTATCTTCTCTTCAGGTTGACTATCAGTTTGTGTCGGTGCCTCTGCAGTTATTGGTGGGGTGTCCTATGCCAGTGGAGGAAGGTTATATTCCTTGACTGTGATATCAGGTATACTTCCAATTTTCCCTTTACCTTTATCAACTTTCTAATATACCTTAGCAAAAGACTTATCTACTTTATGTTCGTCCTTCTCTTCTTTCTTCTCTCTCTCAAAAAAAAATATATCCCACTTATCCATTGTTTCATCTGCTATTTCTCTAACTCTGTTGACCATAAGACTAACTTGTCAGTGACCACTCATAAAAACTATTCTATTCACTTCAAATATTAGATCATTAATTTCCTGGTTGGAATTAACAGGATATATAGCTAATAGAGCTTCTACCTTTAATTTCTTGTCAAGCTCCATAACAAACATTCTCTTAGCCTCTAATCTTCAATATAAATCATTTGGTAGAACATCTACAACTTCAATACAAACCTTTTTGTACATGTCTAGGTATAAAATAATACTTTCTTCTATGGTTTCCTTATCTGAATCATTGAAAGAATAATAATATTTATTCACATTACCAAGGTTACCATCTTGGGTGATCTCATTAATCAACTTTTCTCATGAAATAGTATCTAGTGTCTTAGGTTTAGATTTCTTCTTTGGAGTCACTTTCTTCTTCGGACCACTGGGATCTCTTACAACTTGTTTCTTTCTCCATGTCCTTGACTTCTTGGGAGATGGAGCAAGTGTCGGTGAGGGTTTTCTTTTCTTCCTATCCACTGTCTTGAATTCGGTTGCCTAATCAGTGTTAGAATCAAATGAAGTATCCATAGGGGAGATGTGAGCTACCAGTTTCTACTCTGATTGAATTTCTTTCACACTAGTAGCAATACCGCCAAGATTCATCAATCCTTTTGTAACATCCTTTACCAACTTAGAAGCATCTTTCATTAGTTTCTCTCTTTTCTTCCTCTACTTTTGCATGTCTAGTTCCTTCTCAATTGTTTCTGCATTTCCAAAAAAATTCTCTGATGGTTTTGGTGGAGCATCTACGAGTATTCTAGCATATGAATCTAAGATGTGAGAATCCACCTCATATCCCATTTCAGTAATCCAAACAATTCTGATTCTAACTGCCTCCATCCAAATTTCATCTCTTTTCACTACAAAGCATATTTGTTTATCATATTTATCCACAATGCTCTGGGGAATCCTTTCCCTTCATCTCATTTTGGCTTGGAAGTTCTTGAAATAGTCTTTCACCAACTCATCACCATCAAATCCCATACCAGTAATTGCCTCCTTTATCTATTTTCCAATAGAAATATCATAGGCAAAATCGTTATGTCCTATACTAGGAATCTCTTTGGAGAAGTAAAGCATTAAACACACAATCAGACTTCCAAATTTGAAGGTTCCCTTCTTATAACCTTTGATTTTGTGCAAATTCTCTAATATTTCATCCTTTAACCATTCACAGATGTCAATTTTAGCATTGTTTAATATCATCTCATGAGCACTATGAATGTAGGAACTAGATACATAATTCAACCTATTAGTATGAGCAACTTTATATCCAATGACCATACTTGCAAATTTAACATTGTTATGCTTTGGTTAAGCTCATAACCTCTTTAATTGGGATTTTCTTCTTCTTGTCAGGCCTAGTGCCGGTGGATGGTAAACCAGTAATAGCCTTTATAGCTTCCTTACTAATCTTAAAAATTGAGTACAACCACATAAATTCACCATAAACCCTGCTAAGAACATAGTAGATGGTTACATCTGAGAATTTTGACATATGGATGATATCAATGAAACCTAAATCCTCAACTACCTTGTGTTTCAGTTTCACTACCCCATTCTTGTCAGTGATAACATTCATGTACATGTTCTTCAAATCTTTGGACCCTAAACTCCCTATGTTACATTGTATGTGTGCCCTAGGGTCTTCAAAAAACACAACTCCCTTTGGAATTCTAGAAAATGCACCAATGGAGTCATACAATTTTTCTATCTTAGGAATGATTTTGAAAATGGGTCTAGGTCATTGTATATTCTTCACAATGGTAGGGTTTGCTACGAATTCAGGAATGGAGGATGAAGAAGCCATTGCGAAAGATAAATACCTTTTAACAGAGAAATCCTTGAATTCTCTGAAATACCTTTGCTTCTTCGCCTTTAGAATGCCTTTGCTCAAATTTTCTCTCTTTGGATGCTTGAATGCTTGGTGAGATGAAATGATAAGTTACCGTGCTTTTATAACCAAAAAGTTAAGTTACAACTGCAATAAATGCTTCACCGGAGAAGTGAATTTCCACATATCTTCTAGTAAAGAATAATTATAACTTCTTACCACCAACCGAGGGTAAATGCACAATCTTCAATTAGTTGCCTTACCCCTAAGGATTACTCCATAGTTAGATAAAGAATCTCCTTTCGGTGCAGGATTACCCTGTTCTACCAGTGCAAAGACAAATTCATCAATTCTTTTATCTCTCTTCCTAATCCATTGTTTAGAAAATTCTTGCTTGATTTTAGTCACCTTTCCTTTGCCTTTGTCATTAGATCCTTTATTGTTCGGCGATACACTCTTGCTTCTACAAAAATTTTCAATATGCCCAATCTTGTTACATGCATAACAAGTTACATTGTTTGTCTGAATAGCTTTTCCATAACCTTGACCAGTTTGAGTTCTGCATTGATTAGATAAATATCCAAATCTACCACAAACATAGCATTTCACATTCATTCCACAATTGTCTGAGTTATGACTATTTTTATTGCATTTGGAATATTGACCAGTGGGTAAGTTTGTATTTAGATTATTCCTAAATCTATACTGATTTTCTCTATGACAAAATTTGTTGCAATTAAAAATTTCCCATTGAATTTATAAGCATTAGGTTTCCTTACTAGTTTGTTGTGATCATGATTGTTTGCAGTCCTAAAAATTTCTCCATGTTCAAATTCAAGTCCAACTATTTCTCCATCAGGTTTCTAACTTTTCAGCATATCATCAAGATTATCTGAACTCTTTTTGAATTTGTCTTTGTATTCATTTGCAGTGACCAACTCACCTTCCAAAGTGCTAACTTGTCTCATAAGTTCCTCTTTGTCATATTTCATGTAAATCAAATTTGTTTTGAGCATATCATTTTCATAACTAAGGCTTAGAGATTCATCTGATCTTTCATTAGGTCTTCTGGCCAAATCTTCTTCATTCCTCTTTCTATCTTCAATATCCTTGCATAATCTCATGGTTAAATCTTGCATCTTATTCTTCATGTTATTGTTCTCTTGTCTCAAGTTCTCTGCAATATCTCTGAGAGTTTCCTTTTCTTCATCATATTGGTTTTGCAATTGCACATGTAATTCTTTTCTTTTATTCTTTTCTATAACCAAGTTATCCTGAAGTGCTTTGATAAATTCTCGAGTAGTTCTGAGTTCATCTTCCAGTTTGATATTTATCAATTTTTCTACATCAAAATCTTCAAGAGGTCCTTCCAACTATTATCTCAAAATTTCCATCGATACCAGTTTCAGAATCTTCCTCAAGTTGTTAGGCTTCTACAAATAGAGGACTAGGCTCTGATACCAATTATTAGATACTTGATTAGTCCCAAAGACACTAAGAGGGGGGGTGAGTCAGTGTCTAACTGGTAAACAAAAGATTTAAACTTGTTTGAAACTTTATAACTCAAATTAATATACCAGTAAGCAAATAATAATACAATAAAGAAAAACAAAACTATAACCATCAATGCACACCATAACGTAGATATTTTTGGCAAGGAAACCTGGTAGGAGAAAAACCTCAGTGGGATTTGTGACATTAAATATTTACTCACTAGCCAATATGAATAAATATTACTGATACAATAGAGGCCTGCACATGCAAGAAGGCCAACAACCTAGAGCTCACTACTCAATCACAAAAAGGAGTCCCACTGACTACAATTGGATGGTTAAATCCAATGACAATGTACTGCTCAAAATAGCATCTGCAATGCTGGATTCAGTAGCAGTTTAAGCTTTGTCAAATACCTTTTCCATAAACCTTTCTTTGCTCTGCTCTACTCTTATTCGGTCATAAAATAATTACATCAAAATTCATATACAGTTATTCACTCTCATATACCACTTTAATTCATTACCTAATTACATTTCAAAATGACCTACAAGATCTCATACATATATGAGTCTTTACAATACATCATGTTGGCTATACATATAATATTACAATACAAAACAATATTATTAAGTAAATCAACCATGAAAACATAACCACAAATAGATTCACCACTTGACATAAATATTTTTGACATGGAAACCAAAATAGGTAAAAACCACAGTGAGATGAGACTCACAAGATAACTATATGAAATCTTCTGAAGTTCGCCTTGTTAGGAGCCTAGCCTGTTAAAGCTTTACAAAAGTCCTCTTAAGAACTGATCCTGTTAGGAATCACCTGGTTAATGGATTAACTACAATGTTTTTTTAGAAGAAATACCTTGTAAGGAGTAACCTCGGTAGAGGATTTGAAAATCCAATCTAATGGATCACCTTGTTAGAGGATTTGAATAGTACCAAGCTTGTTAGAGCTTACCCGGTTAAGGGATTTCAATTCTACTGTAATTGCTAGAAAACAACAAGAGTTTGTTGATTTGTTTGTGTAGATGTATAAAAATGACCATATTCCTAAATGAATATTTAATGTTCATTTTATTCTCATTTCTCTATTTTAGTTAAATCTAATTTAATTAAATCCCCCACATTCCTCTATTTAATTAAATAAATTCTTCAATTTATTTATTTAAATTTACTAAAGCCCTTTGCATCATTTAATTGAATAAATCATTTTATTCAATTAAAACCCTTCTCTCTACTTTTTAATTAAATTCACATTTAATTAAATAGTTTTACCCAAATTAAATAAATCTAATTTATTTAATCCCCAATTTGCAACCAAATTAAAATAAAGCAATTTATTTTAATTAATCCTGTTATCCCTCATCCACATGCATTTTCCTACATCTCCCACTTTCATCCTAACCCTATTCCTAATTTCTTCTAGAATCCATCTAATCCTAATTAATTAGCCTAAACCCATCCATTATTCCTTTTCCCTAAATCTAAGGAGGTCACTTCTCAAATTTGGAGTAAAGTCTTCAAAAGGCATTAAAGCCTTTATGCCTTCAACAAGCTAACTTGTTAAATTCCCCCAAATTTGGAAGGACTCTTACAAATTTATCCCCAAAGTCTTCAAACCATTAATGGTTAACTAACCCTTACTAGCATGGTTAGATACTTTTTGACTAACTTAACCCTCATCTAATCCAGGGCTCTCATCAAGCATTCATTGCTTTAACCATGGTTATCCCTTTAACCTTTGCACAAGAGTTTACCCTTTAGATAAAATCTTTATCCATTGGATAACCCTAACCTCACCTTAACCCTTACCTTCTAAGGTAACCAAGAGGTCTTCTCAAGCATTTAATGCTTCTTACATCTCCTCTCAAGTAGTCTTATGTTGACAATCGTCACCATTTCATTGGTGAAAATTCTAAACATGGATTGATAACTTTCAATCCTTACCCTTGATTAACTCCTTCAATCCTGACCTTCCATTGCCCTATTTTCACTATAAATAGAGCTCTCATTCCTCCATTTCAAAAAGGATCCAAGCTTTTAGTATCTCATTTATGCTTAAATTAATCAATACATCTAGCTTCTCTTTGTAATAGGAATTAATATAATAAACATTTTAGAGTATTTCCTTTATCATTAGCTTAAATCATTAAGTATTATATCATGTTAGGATAGTATTTCTACTAACCTTGCCATCTTATAATCTAATTTACTTCATTTGTGGAATCATGCATAGATAGGACGCATTTCATGTTAAAATTAATCTAAAGCATCCCTCGTTCTTGTATTCGTCATCCCTAAGTCACTTTGCTCAGTGATATGAGAGCAAAGGCATTGGCTTGAGGGACCTTGTGAGATAGAGAACCATGGAAGCTACCTTGGGAAGTTGAGTCATTCTTCATGTCTCCATAAATTGCACCAAGAAGTCCTATGGGTGTGTGGACAAGCCCCTTTGAACATAATTTTCACATTTTAAGTTTCATCGACCCGCTTTTCTCACATACATTTTTGGTGCCCACCGTGGGGCTCTACCCCATTAATAAAATTGGTTTTTAAAAATAATCACTTTTGCAGGTACGTGGGAAACAGGAGTCGGCATGTGGGGAACATCCCTTAGTTCATCTAGCTCACTGTTCGGTGCATGGGAATCATTCCCTAGGGCATGCAGACCATCACTTAGCACATAAACTTTATTAACATTTTCTTGTAGGTCTCGGCGTGGGAAGATAATAGAGCAACACATTCTAAAAATAGTTCAATGCATCGGGTCTGTCTGATAGCGCATTCTAGTTGTTTTGTAGCACGTACAGTCTTTTTTGTAGCGCATTACAGACAAAAGGCAAAAATTAAAATTGTAACTGAGCCTAAATTTAGACTTGTTGAAGTCCACAAAAGCCTTTATTTTTCTAACTATGTTGGTTGGTATTTTGCAGGATTTCTAACATTTTCTTGTAGGGAGGAGCTTAGTTTATTTTCACAATTATAAATAGTTTAATTTTTTACTAACTTAGTTAAGTTAGTTAAAATTTAGAGTCTTTTTAATTCTTATTAGATAAAATTGAACTCACCTTGTTTGGGCTATAAAAAGAACCACAAAAGCAATCCTTTTTGCTTTTCCTAGGAAAACAAATTTTCACTTTGGGCTCTAAAAAGAACAAGGCAATTTTTCATTTTTGCAAACAAAGGTGTTTAAAAAGAACTTCACCATCCTTTAGTGCATAAAAGGATCCACTTCAAAAATTTTACAAAGTGAAATAATCACACATGTCTAAAGTCATTTACAATTAAAGAGGGAAGATCTTCCCCTTTTGACCGATTTCTTTTGTTGACCAAACAGCGAATTTGCTTTGTTGACCAAGTTCTTTTCCTAGATCAGAAAATCATTACTTTAAAGGGGTAAAATGAATACCATTTTTTTGTGGAGCAACATCTCCGTATAAATTTTAGCAAATCATTGCAATGAAAAGCTAAAAATAACCTTGCTTGCTTTGTCTCAAAAGTGGAAGGAATATGCTCTCCCCTTAACTGGGTGATCAAAAAGCCAAACCACTCTTACACTTTCTGTAATATTGCACTAAATCCTTTAGCAGGCCTGCCTTTCCTAGGGGTTGAAAAACTCTTAAAGCCATTCTTTGGCTTGTGTGAAGGGAACAACCTAAGTGGGAAATGACTTTGACACCAAATGTTCCAACCCACTATAATCAAAAGTGGAAAGTGATGAAAGTCCTTTTCAATAGTTGCATGCAGTGATTAGCCTTCCCCTAGTATTCTTGAGATACACAAAGCCTTTGTTCTAAAGGTTGGGAAGCCTCCTGAGGGAGTTTATCACTGACGATTGAATGGGAAACTTGATTATGAACTTAAGCATAGAAACTTTGAGCCGAGTCAGTATCCAGACATTTGTAATATCATAGTGCAAGGGTGGGGAAGAATCTACCCCCAAGATTGCTCACCATATATCTCCCAAGATAACTACTCAATTGTGAAGAAATTCACTTTGGGTTAATTTTTGGCAAAAGGCAAAAAAACGTGCGCCCCCTAGGGGGTGACATGGTTGTTTGCGCTGATGGAGTAGCGAGACTAGTGGGCCATGATATTACTTATGACCCTTGAATAAAGAGTCTGACTGATTTGCTTGTTGTATCTAAACCTATTAAAACATTGGGGATTTGAACACATCCTTGCAATACATACACTCATTATTTAGATTAAGCAAAATGGTTGCTTGTTTTGTGTCGTGCTTTCAGTTGTTACTTCAAAAAATCATCTATTATCACTAAAAACTAAAAACAAAGTTCAAAAAATTGCAAAAAAACAACCAAGCCAAACTATCAGGGTAGTGTAGCGCTTAAGAGCAACCTCTTAGCATGTGGAAACCATCTTTTAGCACATTCAACCTTCAGCTTAGCGCATTAAGTCTTAACGTTAGCGCTTCATCAAAATCCAAAACTAGCAGTTTCAAGTAGCGCATTTTGAAAATAGTTTGGCACGTTGAAGCATCAACTTAGCACGTGGAGAACAAACTTTAGCGCATAGAGACCAATGGTTAGCACATTAGCAGCCCATATTAGCACATAAACTTTTGAACCAAGACAAAATAAAAACAAACCAGTTAGCTCATCATAGAGGGAAGTATAGCACGTGGGGTCTTTTCTCTAGCACATTGAGGAAATTTTATAGCACATGACATTTCTATCTTAGTGCATGGCAAAAACCAAGAAAACAGGGGGCAAAACAGAGGTCATTTTTGAAAAGTTTGAAAACAATTTAGGGAGATTTCCTTCCTCAACCTGAACTTCATCAAACTAGAAAATCAAAATAGAGTATCAAAAACTATTCTCAAAGCAAGTTCTCCATAAAATAAAGTTGCCAAAATCTGAAAACTAGTCACAAGAGAACACACATCTCTCCTATCAAAATCAGGAAACCTCATCACAAGTATCAAACAGGTCCTTCAAATCAAAAGGATTTCTATCCAAAAACACACTTGTTTTAAAAACTCCAAGTTGTCAAATCGAGTTTCCATATCGGGAAAGCTTGTATTCCATATCATTTGACACACTTCGTTGTGAGGGAGCATATAAACCTTCATTTGATAAAGTAAATCTTAAGTTTCTAAAACAAGCCCAACTAAATCCAACAAATCAAAGGAAACCATTGATCAGTTGTGCATGACTAATCCTCATATTCTGAGAAGAAAGAGTATTTATCATAACACTAAGTTGAGGAAACAACAACCCAGTTCTCAGAAACTTGCAAAATGGAATAATTTTTTATACATCAATCACCAACTCTTCAAATCTCATTGAACATTCCTTCGTCATATCTGCTTGTATCTTCAAGATAAAACCAACAAATTTGACAAGGAACCATTGAGGAGTAGAGCATTCTATCAAAAATCTGCATTTAGTCAAAGCATAAATCAAGGAGGGAAGATCAATCTAGCCTTCTTACCCAACAAGTGTATCACTTACAACATATAGCAGTTTGAACCACCAACCCCTGAACAAAACATTGAAGAGGAGTTCATTCCTTTTGTCATAGAAAGCTTCTACTAGATGCCCATTGTTACTTGCTCTCAACACAACCAACAAAGTGAAATACAACCAAAGTCCATCATGGATAGAAGATTATCAAATCCTTTCGAGTGTCCAAATCTAGAGGACAACAAATTTCTGAGGAACTCCTCCAAGAGTGTCAAGAAAGTGCTTCATTTCAAAAACTTGTGGAAAGACTCATGGAAAATGATAAAAAAAAAAATCTACTCATGCTCACAAGAAAAGGATTAAAGCTCCCTAAAGACTTCGATACTAACATATTTAGAACTAGGTCTTGACATTATGAATATCAAGAACAACAAAGAGAAGAGGAAGCATGTGACCCTAAATAGAACATGCCTGAGAAGAACATACCTGAGAAACACATCCCTGAAAAAAACACACCTCAACACATGCCATTCCATCTTTGCAACAATACAAGGGAAGAACCGTTCCCTCAATAAACAAATGTGCCTTTGATTTCTCTCACTCAACAACTGCAAATGTTGCAAAGACAAATGCAAGACATGCAACAAGGGACAACAGTGTGGTACTCCTTAACTAAAATTTGTCCTTATCCTTTTGACATACGTTTAAACATGATACCTTTTCCCCCAAACTCGGCTATTCCCAAATTTGACAAATATGATGGGAAAAGTGATCCTTGTGATCATGTTCAGGAATTTTGTACCATGAGTCTTGAATTCACCATGATGACACCTATTTGATGAGGTTATTCCCAAGAAGATTGGGAGGACAAACAGTGGAATGGTTATCCAGAATCACACCTCCTATTAGATCATTTGATGAGCTAGTCAACAAATTCATAACTCAATATTCCTACAACATTCAACATGCTATCACTATGCTAGATGTCTGTAATACCAAGAAGAAAAAAAATGAAACATTCATGGTATTCATTCAATGTTGGTGACATATGGTTTCAAGATATCCTCAAGATGTTCCTGAAAAAAGAAAAGATGGAAATTTTCATTAACAACTTGAATACTAAGATGAGTTACATACTCAAGCTTCAATGCATACCATCTTTTTCCAAATTGATTGAAAATGGCATCCAAGTAGAAAAAGAATGTGTCTAGAAAGGAACATTAAAATTCTTCAAATAAGGAACAAGTTCATCCAATTACAACAACCAAAACAACAACAACTTAGACAAATCCAGATTTTGGACCAGAAACAAAAACACTAGAAATGAAGGAGGAAATGAATCAAATGATCCAAAATCGAAACAACCAATACTGGCGTTATCAGGTAATCCTCAAGCTACAAAGAATCCAAAGGGTGCTAACCAAGGCACTAACACTTATGCACCAAATACCAATCAAGATCAACTCAACTCAAACAATGCCAAAAATACCCAAAACAATAATACCAATCAAGGAACTAATCCAAACTCATGAGGCAATGCAAACAACTTTCCAAA
Source organism: Cryptomeria japonica (assembly GCF_030272615.1). Classification (NCBI taxonomy): domain Eukaryota; kingdom Viridiplantae; phylum Streptophyta; class Pinopsida; order Cupressales; family Cupressaceae; genus Cryptomeria; species Cryptomeria japonica. The sequence goes on from NC_081415.1 coordinate 138,676,531, forward strand.
ATGCATTTACACACCACTAGGGCAAGCACTGGAGTCAGCATTCAGAGAAATCCTAGCAAACAAAATTATCTCCTTACCAGCAATCAATAACTTTGAACCACAAATCAAACCACCCTAGTGGAATGATTCACACTTTTGTGACTTTCATCACAACAAGGGTCATCAAAAAAATGATTGAATGAGACTGAAAAACATTGTTCAAGACATGATTGATAGAGGCGATTTAACAGTTGATGGTCTCAAGACAAATGGTTACCATGGAGCCTTTAAAAGTCCTCTTCCAGACAACAACAAGGATGGAGCTTCAGCCTCAAATGATACACATGGAGCTCGTATTAACCATATATACAATAACACCATCAATCATATATCAGCCAAGGACAATCAAGTAAACGTTATCGCAATCAAGGATAAGCGTGAACAGAACATGCTTGAGCAGAGCATACCTAAGCAACACATCCCTGAATAAAACATACCTCAACACATGCCATTCCAGCTTCGCAACAATGCAAGGGAAGAACCCTTCCCTTGACAAACAAATGCGCTTTTGATTGCTCTCACTCAACAAATGCAAATGTTGTAAAGACAAATGCAAGACATGCAACAAGGGACAACAATTCGGTACTCCTTAACTGAAATTTGTCCTTATCCTTTTGACAGATGTTTAAACATGATACCTTTTCCCCCAAACTTGGATATTCCCAAATTTGATAAATATGATGGGAAAATCAATCCTCATGATCATGTTCAAGAATTTTGTACCATGAGTCTTGAATTCGCCCATGATGACACCTATTTGATGAGGTTATTCCCAAGAAGCTTGGGAGGACAGACAATGGAATGGTTATCCAAAATCACACCTCCTATTAGATCATTTGATGAACTAGTCAACAAATTCATAACTCAATATTCCTACAACATTCAACATGCTATCACTATGCTAGATGTTTGTAATACCAAGAAGAAAAAAAATGAAGCATTCATGGTATTCCTTCAATGTTGGTGATGTATGGTTTTGAGATATCCTCGAGATGTGACTAAAAAAGAAAAGATGGAAATTTTCATCGACAACTTGAATAGTGAGATGAGTTACATAATCAAGCTTCAATGCATACCATCTTTTGCCAAATTGATTGAAAATGGCATCCAAGTAGAAGAAGCATGTGTCAAAAAAGAAACATTAAAATTCTTCAAAGAAGGAACAAGTTCATCCAATTACAACAACCAAAACAATAACAACTTAGACAAATCCAGATTCTGGACTAGAAACAAAAACACTAGAAATGAAGGAGGAAACGAATCAAATGATCCAAAATCCAAACAACCAGTACTAGCGTTATTGGGTAATCCTCAAGCTACAAAGAATCCAAATGGTGCTAACCAATGAACTAACACTTATCCACCAAATACCAATCGAGATCAACTCAACTCAACTCAAACAATGCCAACAATACCCAAAACAATAACACCAATCAAGGACCTAATCCAAGATCACGAGGCAACACAAACAACTTTCCAAAATGTGTTTACACACCACTAGGGCAATCACTGGAGTCAGCATTTAGAGAACTCCTAGCAAACAAAATTATCTCCTTACTAGCAATCAACAACTTTGAACCACAAATCAAACCTCCCTAGTGGAATGATTCACACTTTTGTGACTTTCATCACAACAAGGGTCATCAAATGAATGATTGCATGAGACTGGAAAACATTGTTCAAGACATGATTGATAGAGGTGATTTAACAAATGATGGTCTCAAGACAAATGGTGACCATGGAGCCTTTAAAAATCTTCTTCCAAAATACAACAAGGATGGAGCTTCAACCTCAAATGATACACATGGAGCTCGTATTAACCATATATACAAGAACACCATCAATCATATATCAGCCAAGGACAATCAAGTAAATGTTATCATAATCAAGGACAAGCGTGAACATGAATCTATCAATGTAATAACCAGAGCTCAAAAATATGTCTTGAAGCGGCATACCTCAACAAAAAACACCATACCCAAAATTCAATATGATCTAGTCAGTCAATTGTGCAAGACTCCTGCTCAAATATCTATACTAGAGTTGCTGAAACTTTCACCAAAACACAAAGACATCTTAGAACAAGCACTTTCAAAAACAAACGTACCTCAAGATCTCAATACTGACAAATTCCAAGCCATGGTGGCTCATATGACATGACCTCATAACCTCACCTTTTCTGAGCATGATAATATCTCATTGAGCCATCCACACAATACTCCACTCCATGTTGAATTCTTGGTCTACAAACATTGAGTCAAGAGAGTATTAATAGATGGAGGAGCTGGACTCAATATCTATACCTTAAAACTTATCCATGCATTAGGCTTCTCTGAGCAATCTATTGATCCATGCAAAAAGATCACTATCAAAGCATATGATGACAAAGAGAGATCATCCAAAGGAATAGTAATGTTGCCAATTCAAGTAGGACCAATACAAAAGGACACTATGTGCCAAGTCTTAGACATAGATCTCACATACAATATCTTATTGGGTCAACCATGGATACATGAAATGCAAGCAATACCTTCAACTTATCACGAGTGTGTTAAGTTCCCATACAATGGATAGGAAATTTCTATCTCAGTGGATCATAATACTTTTCAACATTGTAATGCTATGGGGGCAGCCCAAGATAGCTTGGTTCCACATAATAGAGAAAAACAAAGTTACTTAGCACCTGATCTTCAACAAGAAAAGCCTACATCACTATCTATGGATTTCAAATAGAAAATGAAAATCAAAGAGCAAGGCATGGGAGAATACTCTTTGGAGCCGTTATGTTTAGCAAACTTACCAGTATCACCTAAATCTCATGGGCTACCTTCAGCATCAACACATCAAGAGACACAGCCCATCACCAAGTTTGATGACAAGTTTATTCAACTGGGCTCACTATCTCATGAATCCAAAGAAAAGGACATCCTTAGTTGGCTATACAATGATGAGCAAGAAGGCAGAGTGGCTACTATAGAGGTAGCTATACCAACACACTTGTATGGAAAAGGCTACTTAATCATGCAGGAAATGGGATACAATGGCAAAGGAACTATCGGCAAGCATCAGGAAGGTGTCACAGAATCATTAGATCCTCCTTCACAATTCAGTAAAGACAAAATAGGACTAGGATACAAGCACACTCTACCACCCAGTAAGACACCAAGCAAATACCAAAAACCTGAATGGAAGGTAAAGAAGAAATACAAGGAGGACTCTTGGCGGGATGCACTATTTGAATCCGCATAGACAATACGCAAGGAATGTGAGTACCAAGAATGAAAGCAATATCAAGAGAAGTCCATCAAAAAAAAGAAGGAACCATCTACTACAAAAATACATCATGTTCAAGAACCCATGTTCAAAAAAGAGAAATCACCTCCTAATAACATCATTCCTCCCTGAGGAGAGACAGTATACAAACAAATGCAAAGAGTGGAAGCAGGATCTGACACAGAATCAGAGAAAACTATCAGACTTGTATCAATCATCAAAGACTTGTTTTCTCCCTACAACATACCCGTCAACAACACTACCAAAACCTGGGATAATACCTCTAAGATGGATTCTATTGAATATGAATGGGGTAGTTGTTCTAATGTTATGAAAGATATTGCTGCAAATGATAGTCATACACCCATCTCTCAAGAAGAACATGACACATAACCTAGACTACTTGAATTTGGTCCACAAAATATCTATGACACCAAAGAGAACAAGCAACAAAATTACGAGCAAGTATACATAGAAGATGATACCATCGAAGACCTCGACAAAATATTTAACTTTTTTAATATCCCGGCCAACCATGATGATACCTCCATCTTGACACTTACAACAGCTAAACTGGATCCACCTAATGACTCCTTACCACTTATCTTTCCTGACCTCATAGATTGGGATGAACCTGAAACTCATGACATACCAATTTTCCCAAACAATGAATCCATTATCCATTACTTGTGTACTGTTAGCCTAGAAACAGACTCTACTAGTGAACAAAGTAATGACATCTGCAATCAGGGGAGTGCCAAGTCTCTCAGTTGCAAAAATGAACAAAATAAAGGATCTACTACTCAAAACTAGTCACTAGCAGCAATAGATAACAAAAAAGTAAAAATAAAGGACGCATCTGAGGGTGAAAACCTTTTTAAGGCACCTAAAGATGGGAGACTTGACACTCTTCCTAAGAATTACTATGAGCGATCACCCATATTGATTGAGCCCACTCAATCAATCAACATTTGTAGTACAAAAGCAGCCCAAAATATACACCTTGCAGAATCTCTAACAGAGGAAGAAAAATCAGAGTTTATCTAATTTTTCAAAGAAAACCAAATCAACTTTGCTTAGTCATATGCAGATATGCCTAAGATTGATCCACAATTAATCATGCATCATTTGTCCATTGCTCCAGGAGCTAAGCCAGTCAAGCAAAAACTGCGAAAGATGAATCCATATGTAGCACTCATGGTCAAAGCTGAGCTGAAGAAACTATTAGAAGTTGGATTTATTCGACCTATCGACTATGCAGAATGGATTTCTAACATCATACCAGTATCAAAACCAGATGGCAGTATCAGAATATGCACTGAATTTAGAGATGTCAACAAAGCCTGTCCAAATGATGACTTTCCTTTGCCCAGTATCAACATAATTGTAGACCTCACAACAAGCCATGCAATGCTATCATTAACGGATGGTTTTTTAGGCTATAATAAAATCAAGATAGCCCCAAAGGATCAAGATAGAACAACATTTACTTATCTTTGGGGAACATACTGTTGGAATGTCATGCCTTTCAGCTTAAAGAATGCAGGGGCAACTTATCAACGAGCAATGATGACAATCTTTCATGACATGATGAATACTTTCATGGAGGACTATGTAGATGATTTACTAGCTAAATCATTTACCCGAGTAGAACATCTAAGCATTTTAGAGAATATTTTTGACATATTGGAGAAATTCCAAGTCAGGCTCAACCTTAAGAAGTGTGTCTTTGGGGTTACATCAGGCAAGTTACTAGGGCACATAGTTTAAGCTAAGGGTATTGAAGTGGATCCAACAAAGGTAGAAGTCATAATGGAAATGCCACCACCTAAGAATATCAGCCAACTCAGATCTCTACAAGGACGACTCTAGTCAATCAGGTGATTCATCATTAACTAGTAGATAAAAGTCTACCATTCAATCATTTGCTACATAAAAATGTACCATTTAGATGGGAAGCCAAATGTGTAGAATCATTCTATAAAATCAAGCAATATCTAATGAACCCACCTATTTTAGTACCACCAATAGCAAGAAAACCACTCATTCTCTACATCTCAACAACATACATATTGTTGGGGGCATTATTAGCACAAGAAGATCAACAAGGCAAGGAACAAGCTATCTATTACATCAGCAAGACATTAAATGGATACAAACTCAACTATAGATTCATTGAGAAAGCTTGCCTAGCAGTGGTATTTGCTTCTCAAAAGTTTTGACACTACATGCACATGCATACAATCAAGCTCATAGCAAAAATTGATCCTCTCAAATATTTACTCAGCAAAGAAGCTCTTATAGGCCAATTGGCTAAATGGGTCATGATTCTTAGTGAATTTGATATCCACTACATAGAGAAATGAGCTATCAAGGGACAAGCAATTGGAGATTAACTAGCTGAAGCACCGTTACCTAGAAAACAACCAATGGAGATCGAATTTCTAGAAAGGGATGTTCTTGCTATTTACACCAAACAATGGATCCTATACTTTGATGGATCATATACTCAATATGGCTTAGGTGCTGGCATTTTGTTCATCACTCCAGAAGGACACACCATACTGAGATCATATAGGCTCATGTTTCCATGCACAAATAATGTTGCTGAATATGAGGCACTAGTCATAGGCATCAAAATGGCCATGGAATGGAGAATCACAAAATTAAAAGTCTACGGAGATTCACAACTAGTCATCAATCAAATCAACAATGACTATCAGACGAAGGATGACAAGCTGCTACCATACAAACAAATGGTGGATGATTTCAAACAATATTTTGTACACATCACCTTCAAGCAAATACCAATGTTAGACAACAGAGTAGCTAACGCAATGGCTACTATCACTTCACTACTGCAAATTCCAAAGCAACAAATTTGTTATGAGTTTCTGGTAGAGCAACTGGTCTCCCCAGCCTATGACCATTTTGAATCCCATGTTATCTATGCCTTGACTGGTTTTGACTCTCTGTTATATAGACTGATATATGACTATGTTAAAAACAATATCCTACCCATTGACCTATCCCGAAACCAAAAATGAAACTTTATCTAGCAAGCCGCCCATTATACTCTCACTACTGATACTTTGTACCATCAAGGTCTAGATGGTACTCTTCTTCATTTCCTTGATCGAAATAGATCTAACTCTACTTTACAAGAGCTTCACAAAGGTATCTATGGCACACATTCAAGTGGCCCTACTCTTGCTCAAAAATTTTGAGAATGGGATATTACTGGCTGATAATGGAAAAAGACTCATACCATTTTGCAAAAAAGTGTCCTAAGTGCAAAATACATGGCAATCTCATACATGCACCAGCACAAGAACTGCAACCATTCACAACATCTTGGCCCTTTTGCCAGTGGGGACTGGACTTAGTTGGAAAAATTCATCCTTCATCTTCAAATGGACACAAGTTCATTATAATTGCAATAGAATATTTTACCAAGTGGATTGAAGTAGTCCCCATGACCATAGTAACCGGGAAACAAATCGCCTCTTTTATCCTTAATTATCTGATCTGTAGATATGACATTCCAAGTTTCATCATCACAAATAATGGACAACCTTTCAAGAACCAAGATGTGCGAGAACTATGTAAAAATTTCAAAATCCAACATCATTTATCTACACTTATTATCCATAGGGAAATGGTCAAGTAGAAGCATCCAACAAAATAATATTGAAAATCCTCAAGAAAATAGTAAATGATGCAAGCAAAGATTGGCATGTACAACTCAATCTCGCACTTTGGCCATACAGAACTAGCATCTACACACCTATAAGAGCTACATCATTTTCATTGGTGTATGGATCCAAAGCCATTTTACCTCTGGAGGTAGAAATTCTATCTCTCAGAGTCTCTTTAAAAGGCCTAATTCCAGATGAAGAGTATCGAGTCAACCGACTACAAGAGCTAGAACTGCTAGATGAAAGACATCAACATGCCTACACTTACCTCAAAGAATATCAGAAATGCATGTGCAGAAGCTACAACCACAAGGTCATCCCCAGAATGTTTAAAATTGTTGATTTGGTACTCAAGGAAAATCCTAGAAATCAGCAAGATCAGGAAAAGAAAGGGAAATTTGAACCTAACTGGTTAGGTCCCTATGTCATCATACCAGCCTATGGATCAGGTTCTTATCAGCTAACAACTTCAGAAGGAGATGTGCTCAATGAACCAACTAACAACATCCATCTAAAGAAATACTACACTTAAGCAGTCTAATGCACAGATAGGTCTATCAAAAAACAAGAAAAAAAGAAAATAAAAGGTACAATAAAAGAAACTGGTGAAAACCTGACAATAGGTGCTATTGTAAGAGGACAACTCCTCTATATATCTTTACTACCAAGCCGTTATATCCACACTCAAGCACTATCGGCCATCACCCAACCTTTTTTTATCGTACTATCTAGGGCATACTTAGCGTAGTCACTATCCTGGTTTATCCACATATTCTTTCACTGCATCTCACCATGGCTTGGTAATCACTGTATATATATGCATTAAGAGGAAAACTTAGCTAGGGGCAGCATTGATCAGAACTTGTAGCCAATTCAGAACATCAAAACTTGTAACAAACTTAGAACATCATATCTAGCAAAAAAAACAAAACTCAAAAATCACAAAACCTAACATTGATCACTTAAAGGATTCACAAAACATGATGGATGTTTTTCTGAAGTATCAAATGTTTGCATCTTTCATAAAGTTTTGATTATTTTGCCCTTGAACTTTTTGAGTTATTGGATCCTCTACATTTTCTCAACAATGCTTCAAGCTAGAGAAAGTTGTGAGGATTCCAATATTTTTTTAGTTTTCTGTTTGTGAGGCTATCATTTGTACTGTGCAGATACTTGTCTCAAGATGTGATTCAAAGCATATCACTAAAGACATGATTCCACTTTGTGCATACAAATGGTTTAATCTTGTATGTTTATATGCAATCTACTCTCAGGTCATCCTGGTTCAATTATACCTTGATGCTTGTGCTATCTTGCAAAATAAAAAATCATGTAAATTTTTCTCAGGTCATTATGGTTGAATTATACCATTATTCTTGTATAAATTTTCAAGATATCCCAACAAACCAATGCTCAATGATGATACCTACAAAGAAAGCAAAAACATGTGACTATATAGGGATGACAAACGTAGAATAAGGATTCTCAAAATTAAGTTGCATATTACATTAATCTTGCATCGGTATCATTTCCTTTTACATATCATATCATACATCTCATTTTCAAGATACATCTCACAACATCTCATATCATACATCTCATTTTCAAGATACATCTCACAACATATCATATCATACATCTCATTTTCAAGATACATCTCACAGCATATCATATCATACATCTCATTTTCAAGATACATCTCACAGCATATCATATCATACATCTCATTTTCAAAATACACCTCACATCATATCATTATCATAAATCTCATTTTCGAGATACATTTCATAAACATCATGCATTAACACATCATATTCATCAACTCTCAAACACACATACATCTAAGCACTGCATCATCATCATAGAATAATCAAAATCATATAGAAAGCATCATCCATAACACATCACATAAGGATCAAGGAAAATGGTGTCATATATATCTTAAAAATGATCAATGTACAAAATATGTCAAGTTTGTGCCAATACAACAAAATGATCAAAATACAATGGAGACAACGTCTCTCAGGTATGACTATTGCTTGAAGGGGATGGTCTCACTGTAGATGTCCTAGCACCTAGATCTCTAGGTGGATCTTGTCTAGGAGGCCCTATCATGCCTCTACTCTTTGTCCTTGACCTAGTCTCTCAAGATCGACTTGATCTCAAAGCTGTAAAACTCTGCACTCGGCACTCCCGAGGCAACACATCCTCATAATGCCTCCTATAGTCCTTCACCTCCTTGGCTCTCAAAGCCAACTTTCTCAAAGTGTCTCTCATTAGGCCACTGGCTACTGCTCTCTCCAAAATCTCTGCTCAAGCCTCAGCTCAACCCAACCACTCCAAAATGGTATCCCGCTCTATGGTCAGCTATATAATCTATCACTGATTCATCAATAGTTGTGTCTGTAGGTGCTAAACTGATAATTGCAGCGACCTAATCTGTGCATCCTCCTAGTGCATTGGAATTTGCATCTAAATGGGTACCTGAGAAGTGGTACCCCTTTGTTAGGTCCTAACGACAACTGAGAGTGGGGGGTGAATCAGTTGTCTGATAAATTTAAACCAAAAGAAACTTAAACAACTTTAATACTTTATACCAGTAAACTAGTCTAATATGTCGGTAGATAGTTTTAACAGTTAATTGTAATATCGATAAGATTCTAATGCATGAAAGAAAAGGAACAAAGTCATCCACAACACATAACACCAAAACTTGCACGTGGAAACCCTGTAAGGGGAAAAACCACAGTGAAAAACCTTACCCACAATCAAATGATACTACTGCAGATAGTAAGTGTATAGAAATGGGGTCTACACATGCAGAAAGGCCAAGTGCCTAGAGTTCACTGTTCAATGGGATTCACACTGACTACAATTGGATGGTTAAATCCAATAAGAATGTACTTAAAATAGCATCTTCATATGCTGGATTCAGTACTGGTGTAGTTCTGATTGTCTTCACAAAAACCTAGCTTCACCTTCAAATAATGTTTGTGTGTATAGCTTTGCTTAATCTCACATATACCTTCTTACAATTCCTTTTCATATTCCACACCCGATCTTACAATTAAGATCTTACATTTATACCATAACCTAAGACCAATTTTAGTAGGTTGGCTCTACAAGATCTTACAATAAAAGCATTTTACAAACAAAACAATATTCGATGCAATAACTAATTGAACATGTCAGCTTAATGCATTTACAATAATAATAAATCATCTCCATAGCATGTCGTGCTGATCTAGAAAAGATAATACTATCGGTGTCTACCCAGGACCTATTTGCCAGTAATAGCAAATATGCAAATATAGTTATTCCAATAAACCAATCTTCAAGACAAGTTGTCCAAAAGACGTCTTTGACATAACCATGTGTTTTCCATTCCATTCCAAGTGCCGGTGAATATTATATCCTGCTAGTGTACTAGATATTAGTGACTATGTGCTTGTCGGTGAATGTTGCTGGTTCTCCAAAATGCCAGAGTTGATAGTGTTTAGTAGGTGTTGACATCAATGACAAACCCATACCAAAATACCAACAATCTCCCCCTTTGGCATTGATGGCAACACAAGATGGAAAAACCATCAAATTGCCAAAATAGAAATGCCAAATACCAGAAACCAATAATTTCAAAAAAAGAAACTATAACCAGAATTCAGATATGGATAGTCTCTCCTTAAAATAATAGTCTCTCCCCCTGAGAGTAACATGTGTCTTCCTTATGTTTTTCTTGTGTTTTTCCATAACAATCTCTCCCCCTTTGACATCAAATGCAAAAGAACATTTACAAAATACCAACTAATACAGTATACCAACTACTCCACTTGAGAAGTAGCTTCTTCATCAAAGACCAGAGTAAAAGATTTTCTCTTTTTAATTCTGTCAATTGATGACAATCATCAACTTCCTAAGTCTCTACCAGTGGGGGTATAACCCCAAGCTGATCTTTGAGATATTCAAAAGTTGCCTTAGGCAGAGGTTTAGTAAAAATATCTACAATCTACTCTTTTGTATTCACGTAAACCAGTTTTATCTCTTTTGCTTCAACTTTCTCCCTTAGAAAATTTAGTTTTATAGAAACATGTTTGGTTTTAGAGTGTAATACCGAGTTGTTAGATATATCAACTGCTGCAGTATTATCACAATATATAGTTATAGGTTCCTTGCATTTTATCTTTATGTCCTTCAACATTTGTTTGAGCCATAATACCTATGTACAGTTTGTTGCTGCTGTAATATATTCTGATTCAGCTATTGATAAAGATGTAGAACTTTGTTTCTTCCTTAACCAAGAAATTAATCTGCTTCCAAGGAAAAATGCTCCACCTATGGTGGTCTTTCTATCATCCACATCTCCTGCCCAATTTGCATCTGTGTATGCATATAATTCAAAGTTTTCATCTCTAGGATACCATAATCCAAGATTTGTAGTGCCTTGTAAGTACCGGAAAATCCTTTTTACTATTGATTCGTGATTTTCTCTAGGATTACTCTGAAATCTTGAAACAATACATACTGCATTCATGATATCAGGTCTTGTTTGTGTCAAATACAGTAAACCTCCTATCATAGATTTATACCTAGTTGGATTAATAGGTGTAGATTCATCTCTTAGTGATAATTTATCATTTGTAGTCATAAGTGTGCTTACCGGTTTAGAGTTTTCCATTTAAAATTTCTTTAGTAATTCCTTCAAGTATTTATTTCTCCAATCATAGATATTTCAATTTCTTGGTGCATCTGAATAGAAAAGTCTTCACATAATCCATTTTCTCCTCCAGAGATTATATCATCAACAAAAGCTTTTATAACCAAGATGTCATCATTAGTCACCTTATAATATAAATTGTTGTCTGCAATACCTTTAGAAAAACCAATCTTCAAAAGATACTTATCTAACCTTGCATACCAAGATCTTGGAGCTTGCTTCAATCCATACAAGGCTTTCCTTAACCTGCAAACCATATCTTTGTCATCTATCAAAGAAAATCCACCAGGTTGTTCAATGTAGACTTCTTCTTCAAGACCTCCATTCAGAAATGCACATTTAATATCCATTTGATAAACTTTGTAGTTCTTATGTGCTGCAAAAGCCAAAAATAATCTGACTACCTCTATTCTAGCTACCGGTGCAAAGGTTTCATTGTAATCAATTCCTTCTTTCTGAGAATATCCCTTACACACTAGTCTTTCTTTATTTCTTATAACCTCGCCATATTCATTTAGTTTGTTTATGAATACCCATTTTGTTCCAATCACATTTTTATCTTTAGGCCGAGGAACTAATGTCCAAGTGTTATTTTTCTCAATTTGTTCTAATTCTTCTTCCATAGCTTTAATCCAATGTTTATCTTCACATGCCTTATTAACAGATGATGGTTCAATTTGAGAAATAAGGCATACCTCTTCATTTTCCAATCTTCCTCTTGTCATAACTCCTTTATCCTTGTTTCCAATTATCTGATCTTCAGAGTGATTCAGTCTTACATACCGGGGTGTCTTTGTTTGTTATTGTTCCTCAGTCATAGTGGAATTTTCAAATGATACCAGTGTAACTGGATCTTCATTATGTACCGGTGGATTTTGTACAGATTCATTTGTTAGTATTTTTGTTACCGGTTTAGAGTCTGTATACCTTGAAGTTTCTCTAAATTGTTCATGAATCTTTACATTTGTACTCTCAACAATCTTCTACAATCTTTTGTTAAAGCATATATATGCCTTTCTCTTAGATGAATAACCAAGAAATATTACTTCATCACTTCTAGAATCAAATTTTCCAATATACTCATCTCTTCTAATATAGCATTTACTTCCAAATATTCTAAAATACTTAAGTGTAGAAGTAATGCCAAACCATAGTTCATGAGGTCTCTTACCAGTTTCACCTTTGATGTGAACTTTGTTGAATATATAAATTGTTGTGCTTACTGCTTCTCTCCAATATACATGTGATAGATTTTCTTTTGATAACATACTTCTGGCTACATCCAAGATAGTTCTATTTTTCCTTTCTACAACTCCATTTTGCTGTGGTGTCTAGGGCGCTGATAGTTGTTTTCTGATTCCATTCACTTCAGAGAATGTATTAAAGTCCTTAGATGTAAATTCACCTCCTTGATCTGATCTTAGACACTTAATTTTCTTGCCGGTTTCATTTCCTAGCATTGCTTTGAATAGTTTGAACTTCCCAAGTGCTTCTAATTTTTCTCTGAGAAAAGTAACCCAAGACATTCTAGAATACTCATCAATGATTAGCATAAAATATCTATCTCCTTGTAAACTTTTAGTTCTAGCTAGACCACATAAATCAACATGAATTAAGTGAAGAGCATTATTAGATTTTTCTGGAATACTTTTGAAAGTAGCTCTAACTTGTTTTCCAAATTGACATTCCTTACATACCGGATTGTGAGGTTTAACAATCTTAGGTAGATCTCTAACTGCCTTAGTAGTACTGATCTTCATCATGCAATCAAAATTTACATGACAGAGTCTCTTATGCCATAACCAACTTTCATCAATATGAGCAATCAAGCATGTCTTTTCATTGTTATTCAGATGAAAGATGTTACCTCTAGTTTGATTACCGGTTGTAATTTCCAAACCAGTTCTGTTCATAATTTTGCATTTACCATTTTTGAACTGTAACTGAAATCCTTTTTCAACTAATTGACCAACTCTCAAAAGATTGTGCTTTAAACCTTCAACATAGTAAACATTGTCAGTATTATGCTTACCATCAAGAGATATTGAACCCTTACCTTTGATCAAACAAGCTTTATCATCTCCAAATCTTACTAGACCTCCATTATACTCCTAAAAAGTTAGGAACTTACTCTTATCACCAGTCATATGATGTGAGCATCCTGAATTAATGATCCATTCATCCTTTATTTTAATTTTAGCTACCAAGGCTTGCTCTACCGGTTGAACAGTAGGTGCTAGTTGATCTTCTATTATAGCCACAAAAACCCATCCATTATCTATAGGATCCTCATCAGAATCATCAGTCACTCCTTCATCACCAACATAACAAGATTTTTCCTTATTCTTCTTGAATCTATATCTCTGATATTCAGGGTTAGGCTTGTATGTCCTTTTAGCTTCTTTTCTTAACCTAGCATGTCTATCAAGGCATCTTGAGGCCATATGACCAATCTTATTATAGTTGAAACATTTAAAGGGTGCTTTACCTTCATACTTACTTCCAATTGGACCTTTAGGCATTTTTCTTGCAAATAGTGCTTCAAGTTCTTCAAGTTCTTCATTTTCTTTCCTTCTTTCTTCAAGTTCTCTTGCATAAAAAGCTTTCCAATCAAACTTGTCAAATGATTATGCAGATGATGTTGATGCTTTAAAAGCTAAGTTAGTTTTTATAGTAGCAACAGGACCAAATTCCTCAATTTCAAATGCTGAAAGTTTTCCAATCAATATATCCCTAGTTACTGATGTGTTAGGCATTGTTCTTTGTTCATTTATAGCAGTAAGTTTCATCTTATATGCCAGTGGCAATCCTCTTAAAAATTTTGAAATAATTTCATCTTCACTCAAGGTTCCTCCACAACATTTAATACCCAAAACAATTTCATTTACTCTTTCCATAAAAGCAAAAATTCTTTCATCTTCTTCCATTTTCAGATTTTCATACCTGACCCAGAAGCTTTCAAGTTTTGCAATTTTGGCTATGGAATCTCCTTCATTTAGTGTTTCCAAATGATCCGAAATAGCTTTAGGAGTAGACCTATCTGATAGTCCCATGATTTACTAATCTGATAATGCACTCAAAAGTGCTTCTCTTGCCTTGTAATCATTTTCTTCATCCTTAGCCAGATTTGGTGGATTAGGCTGACATGTAGTAGGAGTAGTATATCCATTTTTTTTTAACCTCCCAAATATCTTTTCCAATGCAGTTCAGATGTGTTTCCATCCTGATCTTCCATATCCCATAGTTGGTTCCATCAAGTTTAGGACTGTCCTTCCTGAAATAGTTGCTAGACATTGGATCTCCTCAAGCTGTTAAACTTCTGCAAAAAGAGGACTAGGCTTTGATACCAATTGTTAGGTCCCGGGGACAACTGAGAGGGGGGGTGAATTAGTTGCCTGATAAATTTAAACCAAAAGAAACTTAAACAACGTTAATACTTTATACTAGTAAACCAGTCTAATATGCCGGTAGATAGTTTTAATAGTTAATTATAATACTAGTAAGATTCTAATGCATGAAACAAAAGGAAACAATTCATCCACAACACATAACACCAAACCTTGTACATGGAAACCCTATAAGGGGAAAAACCATGGTGGAAAACCTTACCCACAATCAGGTGATACTACTCCAAATAGTAAGTGTATACAAATGGGGTCTGCACATGTAGAAAGGCCAAGCACCTAGAGCTCACTACTCAATGGGAGTGACACTGACTACAATTGGATAGTTAAATCCAATAAGAATGTACTGCTTAAAATAGCTTCTTCATATGCTGGATTTAGTACCGATGTAGTTCTGATTATCATCACAAAAACCTAGCTTCACCTTCAAATGATGTCTGCATGTATAGCTCTGCTTAATCTTGTATATACCTTCTTAGAATTCCTTTTCACATTCCACACCTGATCTTACATTTATACCATAACATAAGACCAATTTTAGTAGGTTGGCTCTACAAGATAATACAATAAAAAAATTTTACAAACGAAACAATATTCGATGCAATAACTGATTGAACATGTTGGCTTAATGCATTTACAATAATAATAAATCATCTCCATAGCATGTCGTGCTGATCTTGAAAAGATAATCCTGTCGGTGTCTACCATAGACCTATTTGCTGGTAATAGCAAATATGCAAATACAGTTATTCCAATAAACCAATCTTCAAGACAAGGTGTCCAAAAGATGTCTTTGACATAACCATGTGTTTTCCATGCCATTCCAACTACCGGTGAATATCATATCCTGCCGGTGTACTAGATATCAGTGACTGTCTGCTTGTCGGTGAATGTTGTTGGTTCTCCAAAATGCTAGAGTTGATAGTGTTTAGTAGGTGTTGACATCAATGACAAAACCATACCAAAATACCAACACGCTTATCCCTCTCCCTATCCTCGGTGCTAATGGAGGTAACACATCTGACCTCCTCCTCTGGGCTGACTTTCTAAACTCACCAGTCCCTCCCACTACTACTATCACCTCTCCTACTCTCTCCTCACCCCCAACTCCAATAGCCAAACCTCCTCTCCCTCTATCCACCATAGCTCACCACACTACTCTCTCCACCTGAATCCCTCTATCACCACCATCTCCACCCCTATCTCCTCTCTTCCCCTGATCTCCTCTCACTCTATCCCCTTGCCGACCTCAGCCACATCCTCTACCATCACCACCATCAACCCCTCCACCATCCCCACCTCCCTCATTTAGCTCCTTTCCATCCTTTCTCCATCTCCCTAGCCTCTTGGGCTGCTCATCTTCATCATCATTAAAAGTGAGAATCATCTCCCCTGGATCTGATATCCTGGCAACAACATGTGCCACAAATAATGTGGTGAACTCCTTTGTCATCCCTGCATCCACTACCTTGTAGGCATAGTCCCATATCTAGCTAGCTAAGTGAAAGAACTCCTCAACTGCCACCGTGCTATCAATAGTGGGTCCCCACTCTGGTATATCCTATCTCTGTCGAGCATACAAGCATGTTTCCTATGGAACTCCCTGCTGACGACCATACTATCACAACACCCAGCTATGCAAGAATCTCTCAATTACAAAGGGTGTTTGCCCTATCAAAAATTGGGACATATAGACATAGGGCATTTCCATCCCATCTTCCGCCCATACCTCACACTCCATATATGGTCTACAGATAATTGTATCAATATCATCTAACACTCTCCTCCAGTGCTGTAGTTTTCCTAGCTTACTCTGGACAATTATCCCTTAATATCTCCATGCATACGTACACCTAGCAGACCTATCTCTATTCGTAAGTGGCTTGGCTATAGGAATATGCTCCCACACACATACCTGTAATAGTGTAACTCTAGCTGATAGACTACTATAACCCAAGTACACCACCTGATGCAGATCCCTGTATATGTGGGCTAGCATAGCTGACCCCATGCGAATCGATGACCTTGTATCACCATGTCCTCCAGGACCAACCCCCATCCTACTGCCAGTCCCTTTGACCTATGGTCAGGACATAAGAAACCACCTATGAATCCTACTAGTAGTAATGATAGAGGATAGTAATCCAAATCTATGAACTCCTATCAAGGGATCTCATATCCACAAATTGTATCATCATAAAGAATCCAGGGAAGTGCCTCTATCCCGCCCTCCTCTATCTGCTCATAAGGTAACAATGCACCTACCATGGGAATCTGTAGAATTAGGTAGCAATCCTCAGGTGTCACTGTGATCTCACCTATCCCCAAATGAAAGGTGTTGGTGTCGCTATGCCACCTCTCAGCCAACACTGTCAACAAACCCTGGTTAATGATAAACTAGGGCATCTCTAACAAAGAGGATATGCCACACCTCTCAATAATATCCCTGTCAGCCCATGTCAATCATGGTATCAATGACCATGGTCTTAGAAATCTCTCTCGTGACTGAACAACTCCAATACGCTCCTATCACAAACAAAACAAGTCCAATATTAGTTTCCTCATCAAATCAATTCTCATCAAATCAAATTCATACCAACTTGAAACATTGAAAATCTAATCAAGTTCCACATCATATCAAATCCATTTCCATATCAAATCATATCAACTTGTAACACAACTCAAGTTCCACAATTACATCAACTTGTAAAACAACTCAAGTTTCACATTCATATTAGCTTGTAAAACAACTCAAGTTCCACAACCATATCAGCTTGTAAAACAACTCAAGCTCCACATATATATCAACTTGAAACAATGCATATCAAATCAATTTCATATCAAAGCATCCATATCAAAAACCACATCATATCAACATCAGATCAATATCAACTTGAAATATTGCATATCAAATCAAGTCATATTAGAGCTCATATTGGACAACTTATCAAAACAATGACAACAGACACACAAACTGACAATTCGTACCCATCCCAACAAAACGGGCAAAAACTTACCTATCTTTCTTCATCCAAAATCCTACTTTACCCAAATTTTTCCCTCATGTGCTAAAAAATCTTATCTATGTGCTAAACTATTGGTTATGCGCTACCCTGTTCTCTCAATGCGCTACAACATTCACCCTATGCGCTAGCCAGCACCTATGTGCTACCCTATCCTATTTATGCATCACCTAAACTACCCTAAGTGCTAAAAACCCCTATGCGCTATCTTATCCTGGCCCTGTGCTGCAAACCTAACCCTATGTGCTAGGGTATACCTACACGCTATCTTACACTACCCCTGCGAACCCCAACGAACCCTATGTGCTAGGTCTCTCCTACGTGCTACCCTTTTTCTCCTATGCGCTACCCTATGCCCCCCAAGCGCTAACCTATCTTTATGCGCTAATCTAAAATACCGCTGCACTATCCTACTCTACTCGGATGCTACTATATTTTATTAAACCCTACACGCTACCTAACTTATCATATGCGCTACGGTTTAACCTTGATGCGCTAAACCATTAAATTTGCATGGAAAAATTGCAAAACATGATCAAAAATAACAAAACAAAAATCCAAAAGGGGTCAAAAAGGATGACTTACCGGTGGTCCATACATGGTGGGCCTCCGATACCTCCGAATGCGCTAGAATCGATGAGAGGCATAAGGAATCGACATTTTGTCTTTTTCTCCAAGTGTCACTTTCTGCAAAGTCAACAAGCACAAATGAGTCAAAATAAATCACTTTTTACCTTTTTATAGGGTAAATGAAAATTAGGGTTGCGTGGGCAAGCACGTAAATTGTTCGTAGTCTCATTTCTAACCCTCACAAACATCATTATTGGGAGATGAATCAATTTATTGCATTCATCATCGACAAAAATTTACAATGCAACCAAAATTATCAAATCAAATCAAATTTTCAAAATTTTGATTCATCTCCCGAGGGGGCATTGTCAACATCATTTATCAAAATTGTTGCAGGACATGAGCATCTTGACATGACATCACACTGATCATAGCCAAATCATGACGACACATCATTTTCTTTGAATCAACTTGTGCACACACGTCACTTCAAACAGGGGCAAAATGTAGATGTATAAAAATGACTATATTCCTAAATGAATATTTAATTTTCATTTTATTCTCATTCCTCTATCTTAGTTAAATCTAATTTAATTAAATCCCCCACATTCATCTATTTAATTAAATAAATTCTTCAATTTATATATTTAAACTCACTAAAGCCCTTTGCATCATTTAATTGAATAAATCATTTTATTCAATTAAAACCCTTCTCTCTACTTTTTAATTAAATTCACATTTAATTAAATAGTTCTACCCCAATTAAATAAATCTAATTTATTCAATCCCCAATTTGTAACCAAATTGAAATAAAGCAATTTATTTTAATTAATCCTATTATCCCTCATCCACTTGCATTTTCCTACATCTCCTACTTGCATCCTAACCTTATTCCTAATTTCCTCTAGAATCCATCTAATCCTAATCAATTAGCCTAAACCCATCCATTATCCCTTTTCCCTAAATTTGAGGAGGTCACTTCTCAAATTTGGAGTAAAGTCTTCAAAATGCATTAAAGCCTTTATGCTTTCAACAAGCTAACTTGTTGAATACCCCCAAATTTGGAAGGACTTACAAATTTTGTCCCCAAAGTCTTCAAACTATTAATGGTTAACTAACCCTTAGTGGCATTGTTAGAGACTTTTTGACTAACTTAACCCTCATCTAACCCAGGGGTCTCATCAAGCCTTCATTTCTTTGACCATGGTTATCCCTTTAACCTTTGCACAAGAGTTTACCCTTTGGATAAAAGCTTTATCCATTGGATAACCCTAACCTAATCTTAACCCTTACCTTCTAAGGTAACCATGAGGTCTTCTCAAGCATTTAATGCTTCTTACATATCCTCTTAAGCAGTATTATGTTGACAATTGTCACCATTTCGTTGGTGAAAATTGTAAACATGGATTGAAAACTTTCAATCCTAACCCTTGATTAACTCCTTCAATCTTGACCTTCCATTGCCCTATCTTCACTATAAATAGAGCTCTCATTCCTCCATTTCAAAAAGGATCCAAGCTTTTAGAATCTCATTTATACTCAAATTTATCAATACATATAGCTTCTCTTTGTAATAGGAATTAATCTAATAAACATTTTAGAGTATTTCCTTTATCATTAGCTTAAATTATTAACTAGTATATCATGTTAGGATAGTATTGCTACTAACCTTGTCATCTTATAACCTAGTTTACTTCATTTGTGGAATCTAGCATAGATAGGATGCATTTCATGTTAAAATTAATCTAAAGCATCCCTCGCTCTTGCATTCGTCATCCCTTAGTCACTTTGCTCAGTGATCTGAGAGCAAAGGCATTGGCTTGAGGGACCTTGTGAGATAGAGAACCATGGAACCTACCTTGGGAAGTTGAGTCATTCTTCATGACTCCATAAATTGCACCAAGAAGTCCTATGGGTGTGTGGACAATCCCCTTTGAACATAATTTTCACATTTTAAGTTTCATCAACCTACTTTTCCCGCATACAGTTAGAATAGCACTACACTTGCTTGATTGGATCCATTTCATGCTCCTATCTACCTTTACTCAAAGTGCAGATTCATCATCCAGTTCGAAAACCACACACTCAACCGATCTGTGCCCACTCTTTGCCAACTCATTGAACTAAACAACTTCATTGACCTTAAATACAAATCAATTAGGTTGGTAACATAGCAAAAACCTAATTCTCATAGATATTACAAACAAATCAGTTCAAGTATGACCATTGGATTACATAGCAATCTCTACACATCAATCAAGAAAACCTTGATCGCTCCTTGATCACCGCTTCATTGAACTTAGTAACTCATCATGCGCTTTGCATTAGATGTAATACATTTTCTTATTTCCTAGACAAAAACTGTTACAATAACTCACCAAAATGTTTTCAAATTGTCTTCATACAATAATCATCACCGCTCATCATCAGATCATAAACCAATATAACCAATTTACCAAACTTAATCGGTTAGGGTTTATCAAAAACAACAAGTAGGGTTTATCAGTTACATCAATAGATAGGGTTTACATCAGTTACCGGTTCGCTCCACAAATTCTTCCTACTAGTTTTAGTAACAATATTAACAAAAATATCAACAATATCATTACCGGTTAATTGACATCAATGACAACATAACATAACCTTAATGCAATCTTAATGCAAATGCCATCAATGTCCCCCTTTGGCATTGATGGCAATACAAATATCAATACCATTGATTTTAGCATGATTGTGAATAGGAATCCTAGTTTACATTACCAAGTATTCACCATGCTCTTTATGTCTTTAGCTTATCATTGGCTCTCCTTGCCATAATCACATAATTCTTCTCCCCCTTTGACAACAATTCTAAATTGAAAGTAAAACATGTAGTGTCAAATTTCATTGTGCATTATCAACAATCTGCAACTTGATACTCCCCCTATGGAATAAATCCACTTCTACACCAATCCTTCTATAAAATTATGCAAGTAGCTCTGGGACTGATGTAATCTACATCATACTTAACAGACTTCATGAAGAGGGACAACCCCTAACTAACTTCTAAGATTCTCAAAAGTAGTTTTAGGTAGAGGTTTAGTAAAAATATCTGCAAGCTTCTCCTTGGTAGAAACATGCTCTCAGATCACATCTTTACTCTATATTTTTTCCCTCAAGAAATTATACTTCAATTCAATATGCTTGGTTCATGCATACAAAATAGGGTTCTTGGAAATATTCATGGAACTTGTATTATCACATAAAATATTTACAGGTTCTAAAATCTTCATCTTAAAACCTTCAAAAATGTGCCACATCCATATAGTCTGTGTACAATTCATGTAAGCTACAACATACTCAAATTCAATAGTAGATTGTGAAGTACAACTCTGCTTCTTACTACTCCATGAAACAATTCTTCCTCCAAGAAAAAATGCTCCACCAGTTGTGCTTTTCCAGTCATCAATATTTCCTGCCCAATCTGTATCTTTGTACACCTTCAAGACAAAATTTCATCCATATGGATACCATAACCATAATCAATATTACCTTTCAAGTATCTAAAAATTCTTTTGGTTGCTATTAGATGTGTTTCCTTAGGATTCTTCTAGAATCTAGAAACTATGCCAACTAAATGAGCTATGTCCGGTCTGCTATGAACAACATAGTGCAATTTTCCAATCATTGACTTGTATTCCTTCTCATCAACATATTTGGACTCATCTTCCTTAGATAACTTACAACCTGTAACCATAGGTGTCCGAAACTAGTTTACAGTCAGTCAAGCCAAATATCTTCAAAACTTCTTTCACATACTTAGACTATGTGATGAAGATACCATTCTTCATTTGTTGTATTTGCAAGCCTAAAAATTTAATTTCTCCCACTAAAGACATTTTAAACTCATTTTTCATTTCATCTGCAAAACTGTTGCTCATGCCATCATTACCTCCAAATATGATATCATTAACAAATACTTTATTGACTAGTATTTTATCTCCTTCAGATTTGAGATATATGTTGCTATCATCACTGGTTATTAGAAAGCCTATCTTCATCAGATGTGTATGAAGCCTTTCATACCATGCTCTTGGTGCCTACTTTAATCCATATAAACCCTTTTGGAATCTACATACCATGTCTTTCTTATCAGTCAGAGCATAACCATCTGGCCGCTCAATATATGCTTCTTCTATTATCCCATTCAAAAATATTTACTTAACATCCATTTGGTATACCTTAAATTTCTTGTGTGCTACAAATGTAAGTAAAATTCTGACACCTTCCAATCTTGCCACTGGTACAAAAGTCTCACCATAGTCTTCTCCTTCCTCTTGTGCATAACCTTTGCAAACCAACCTAGATTTGTTGCAAACTACAAGACCATATTCATTCAACTTGTTCCTGAATACCCACTTAGTACCTATTATATTTTTATTTACTAGTCAGGGTACTAGGGTCCATGTGTTGTTCTTCTCAATTTGATCAAGTTCCTCCTCCATAGCTTTAACCCAATGATCATCACCAAATGCTTCCTTAGCAGTTATTGATTAAATAGTGGAGATCATGCAATAATTCTCTTTGATTCTTCTTTTGGTTAGTACTCGAGCATCCTTATCCCCAATAATCTATTCAGGATTGTGATTCAGTCTCATATATAACTCTATCATTATCTTCAAGTTCAGCTTCTTCATTATCCTCATCTTCTTCCAAATTTATTTGTTTCGGTTGAATTGGTACACTAATATTTTCTTTGCTAGTTTTAGATTTCAGAGTCTCTGGTTCCAAAATCAAAATGCAAGGATCTTCATCCTTTTTCTCTAAACTCATTTCCTCTGAGACTTTAGGATTTTCATCCACTTGAATATCATCACTCTCAATAATTATCTGTGTTTGGTTGTTAAAACACTTGTAGGCCTTACTCTTGGTGGAATAGCCAAGAACTATACATTCATCACTTTTAGCCTCAAATTTGCTAATATAATCAGCTCTCTTAATAAAACATTTTCTTCCAAATATTCTGAAATAGCTAACATCAGGTGATCTACCATAACAATATTCATAAGGAGTCTTTTCCTTACCTCACTTTACCAAAATCCGATTCATAGTGCAGATATTTGTGCTAACATCTTCTCTCCAGAAATTTTTCACTACACCTCCTTCTATCAACATCATCCTAGCAGCTTCAACAACTAGCCAGTTGTTTCTCTCTATAATACCATTCTATTATAGTGTCCTTGGTGCAAAAAGTTGTCATTTGATACCATTTTATTCACAATACCTAGTGAATTCCTCAGAAGTAAATTCATTACGTTGATCTATCCTCAAACACTTTATCTTCTTACTGCTCTCCTTCTCAGCTAAGACACCGAATGCCTTAAACTTACCAAAAGCTTTAGTTTTATCCTTCAAGAATGTGACCCACATCATCCTTGAGAAATCATTAGTGAAGGTCATAAAATATCTATCACCTTGAATACTTTTTGTTCTTATTGGTCCACAAAGATCTGTATGAACCAAATCTAACAAATGTTCCCACGAAAAAGATTTGCTCTTGAAAGTTGAGGATGTCATCTTTCTCAACTGACATTCTTTGCATAGAGCATTAATAGGTTTGTCCAACTGAGGCAAACCTCTCACTTTCTTGGACTTACTCACTTTAACAATGTTATCAAAGTTTATATGAAAAAATATCCTATGCCAAATCCAACTATCATATATCTTTGCAATTAAATTGTTGATGACTTTAGGATTAAGGTGAAACAAGTTAACTTTAGTTTGCTTCCCGGTTGCAATCAGTTCACCCTTGTTGTCATAGATTTTGCACATACCATTTTTAAACTCCAATGGGTATCCTCTATCATTGAGTTGTGCCACACTCAAAAGATTGTGCTTTAGACCTTCGACCCAATAGACATCATCTGCACTTCTCTTTCCATTAAGAGAAATAGTTCCCTTACCTTTCATCATGTAGGGTGAGTCATTACCAAATCTTATAACTCTGCCATCAAATTCCTTCAGAGAAAGAAATTTGCTTCGATCACCGGTCATGTGATGTGAACAACCACTATCAATGATCCAATCAACATAGTTATCCACCCTGGATACTAATGCCTTCTGATTTGACATATCTTCTTTAATGGCTACAAACACAATTTCTTCATTAGAATCACCATCAGATTCTTCATCAGTGATACCACCATCAACAACAATAAGACAATCCCTTTTGCCTTTACCCTTATACTTGTTGAATTTCTCTCATTTGTGCTCATTATCAGCATTAGGACAGTTAGTAGAAATGTGTCCAATCTTGTTGCATGCAAAACATTTCAAAGGTAATTTACCTGTATATTTACTAGTACCTCTAAGAAACGGCTTGGCGAACAATGCTTCAAGCTCAACTAAACTGTCTTCATCATCAGCTTCTCTATTGGATACAGATTCATAACTGTGACTGGCATCTCTACTTTTTCTCACAGGTGGGCTAGAAACAAAAGCTCTAAATGCAGACTTAGATTTTTGTACGCTACCATCATAACCATTTAATTCAAAAGCAATAAGATTTCCAATGATGGTATCAATAGTTACCTTAGTTTTGTCAATGGACTTCGACTCTTGAATAGTTGCAACTCAGATAGCGTAGACTGGTAGCAAGGTTCTCGGTACCTTACTAATCACTGTGGAATCTTCCACTTTACCTCCTACACTCTTAATTTTATCGACTATCTCCTTTATCCTTTGACCATAGTGTTGGATATTCTCACCTTCAGCCATCTACATGT
This sequence comes from Cryptomeria japonica, assembly GCF_030272615.1. NCBI lineage: Eukaryota > Viridiplantae > Streptophyta > Pinopsida > Cupressales > Cupressaceae > Cryptomeria > Cryptomeria japonica. The sequence continues at coordinate 138,702,013 of NC_081415.1, forward strand.
CATCAAAATTTCCTCTTAGACTCTCTTCTTTAGCAATCTTCACATGTTCATCACCGCTCTAAATCTCTTCAAGTTTTTTCCATACCTCATATGCAGTCTCTAGACCATGAACATCTACATAGTCTGCATAAGACAAATAATTGATAATGGCCTCTAATGCTTGATTATTTTCTTGTTTCTCTTTCTTCTGATCATCAGTCAACATCCCAGTAGGTGCAACATATTTAGTATCGACATGCTCCAAATACTAGCTTCCCAGACTCTTGATATAAATTTTCATTCTATCACTCCATATCCTGTAGTTCCCTCTTTTTAAATTTCAAACCTTCCTTCTTCATCATGATCTACAAGATCTTTACCTCAATTTATTAGGCTTAGACCTTAGAGTACCTAAAATGCTCTAATACCAATTAATGATATGATGAAAGAATAAGTATCTAGTCAACTCCAGAGGTGGGGGGGTGAATCAGTAGATGGAAAAACTAATACAAACTTCACCAATCTCAAAAATCAATCTCTTAAAGTAAACTTAGAACTAATCAATGTAATACCACTGTCAAGATAAAAACTCATAAGATAAACCAGTTGACTATTACAACAAATTCTTCATTTCTCAATGCTTCCGGTTATCATGAATTATCAAAGTAATTAAGTATTTAAGAAAATCAACCATGAAAACATAACCAACAAAACATTCACCACTTGACATAGATATTTTTGACATGGAAACCAAAATAGGTAAAAATCATGGTGAGATGAGACTCACAAGATAACTATCTGAACTCTTTTGAAGTTTACCTTGTTAGGAGCCTAGCCTATTAACACTTTACAAAAGTCTTATTAAGAACTGATCATGATAGGAATCACTCGGTTAAGGTATTGACTACAATGCCTTGTTAGAAGAAATACCCTGTAAGGAGTAACCTCAATAGAGGATTTGAAAATCCAATCTAATGGATCACCTTGTTACTGGATTTTAATAGTACCAAGCTTGTTAGAGCTTATCTGGTTAAGGGATTTCAATTTTTCTATAATTGTTAGAAAACAATAGGAGTTTTTTGATCTATCTGAATAGCACTACACTTCCTTGATCAGATTCATTTCATGCTCCTATCTATCTTTACTCAAATTGCAAATACATCATCTAGTTTGGTAACCACACACTCAACTGATCTATGCCCACTCTTTGCCAACTCATTAAACTAAACAACTCCATTGACCTTCATTACAAATCAATTAGGTTGGTAAAACAACAAAAAGTTAATTTTCATAGAGATTACAAACAAATAAGTTCAAGTATGACCGTTGGATTACATAGCAATCTCTGAACATCAATCAAGAAAACCTTGATCGCTTCTTGATCACCACTTCATCGAACTTAGTAACTCATCACGTGCTTTGCATTAGATGCAATACATTTTCTCATTCCCTAGACAAAAACCATTACAACAAATCGCCAGAATCTTTTCAAATTGTCTTCATACAATAATCATACATGTCATAATCATTACCGCTCATCATCAGATCATAAACCAATATAACCAATTCAGAAAAATTAATTGGTTAGGGTTTATCAAAAACAATAGGTAGGGTTTACTGGTTACATTAATAGATAGGGTTTACACTGGTTACCGGTGTACTCCACAAATTCTTCCTACCAGTTTTAATAACAATATTAACAACAATATCATTACTGATTAATTGATATCAATGACAACATAACATATCATTAATGCAATCTTCATGTTTTTTAGATGGGTATGTCAAATTTGGAGTCATAATTTGCAAATCTCTAATGTTGTTCAAAAGTTGTTATTTCTATTGTCATCAAGATAAGTTATATCGATAGAGTGTCATTGCTGTAAAAACGTCATCAGTATTATCATCAGGATATTTATCTCGATAAATGGTCTCTATTGTAGAAAAGTTGTCAAAGTGGTCATCGGGATAGTTATCTCGATAAAGTGTCATTGGGATTGGTTTCTCTATCGAGAATGGAAAATCTGGTTCAACCAACTTTGGTGGGTTATCTCGATAGGCATCCAATACCTGGTCGGTATAGATATGCCTACATAGGGTTCATCAGGGTAAGTTTACTTTATCTAAATTGCACAAAAAGGTTACCCCACTGATATTAGTTATTCCAATGGATGAAAAAGTCTTTAGTTCAAGATTGCTATGTCGATGATGGTGTCCAATAGGGTTTCATCAGTTCAGGATTTTTATCCCAATGTCTATGTTTAAATTTGATTTTTTAAATATGGAAATTGAATAGTCACGGAAACCAAGGGACTGTTGTGACTGCAGGAATGCACAAATTTGGTATAAATTGTATAGCAATAGTTGGAAAAAGAGGGGATTCTATAATGTACAACTAATTTTCAAATTTTGAAATCATTGGCACCAAAATTAGAAGTTTATTTTCTGCAACTCCCTCTGTCTCTGCAATTTATTCTCTTTTCTATTTTGAATATTGTTGTATGGATTCAAATTGTTTCTGTGAGGACGTGAGGGTATAGAGTTGTGGGTTATCTTCCATTTGTTGATTGTTAAAATTTTGAATATGGTGCACGAGCACAAGGAGTCCAGTCCATATATCAATTAGGTATTTGAGTCTTATGAGTTAGAGATCATCTCATTTTGATTCAATAAGGTCTATTGAGACCATTTGTAATGTAATTTCATTTTTTTAGATGGGTATGTCCAATTTGGAGTCATAATTTACAAATTTGTAATGTTGTTCAGAAGTTGTTATTTTTGTTGTCACCAAGATAATTTATACCGATAGAGTGTCATTGATGTAAAAAGGTCGTCAATATTATTATCAGGATATTTGTCCTGATAAAGGGTCTCTGTTGTAGAGAATTTGTCAAAGTGGTCATCGAGATAGTTATCCTGATAAAGAGTCATTGGGATAGGTTTCTCTATCAAGATTGGAAAATCTAGTTCAACCGACTTTGGTGGGCTATCCTGATAGCATCCAATACCTTCTTGGTATAGCTATACCAACATAAGTGTCATCAAGGTAAGTTTACTTTATCAAAATTGCACAAAAAGGTTACCCCGCCAATATTAGTTATTTTGATGGGTGAAAAAGTCTTCAGTTCAGGATTGCTATTCTGATGACGGTGTCCAATAGGGTTTTGTCAGTTGAGGATTGTTATTCTAATGTCTATGTTTAAATTTGATTTTTCAAATGTGGAAGTCAAATAGTTAGGGAACCCAAGGGTTTTTTATGACCATGGGAATGCATAAATTTGGTATAATTGTAGAGCAACGGTTCGAAAAAGAGGGGATTCTATAACATACAACTAATTTTCAGAATTTTAACCATCGACAAATGGAAGATTGCCCACAACTCTATACCCTAACGTTCTCACATAAATAGTTTAAATCCATACAACAACATTCAAAAATAAAAAATAGAACAAATTGAAGAGACAAAGCGAGTTGCAGAAAATAAGCTTTCAACTTTGGTGCCAATGATTTCAAAGTTTGAAAATCAATTTTACATTGCAAAATCCCCTCTTTTTCCAACCATTTCTATATAATTTATACCAAATTTATGCATTCTCGTAGTCACAATAGACCCTTGGGTTACCTGACTGTCTGACTTCCACATTTAAAATACCAAATTTAAACACAAACATCAGGATAGCAATCCTAAATCGACAAAACCCTGTTGGACATCGTCGGGGCCATAACAATCCCAAACTTAAGACTTTTTCACCCATCAGAATAACTAATATCGGTGAGGTAACCTTTTTGTGCAATTTTGATAAAGTAAACTTACCTCTATGACCCCTATGTTGGTATAGCTATACTGACAAGGTATTGGATGCCTATCGGAATATCCCACCAAAGTCGGTTGAACTGGATTTTCCAATCCTAATAGAGAAACCTATCCCGATGACAATATATCAGGATAAATATCTCGATGACCACTTTGAAAACTTTTCTACAACAGAGACCCTTTATCGAGATAACTATCCCGATTACAATAATGATGATATTTTTACAGGAATGACACTCTATCGCTATAACATCACCGATGGCAAAAAAAATAACAACTTTTGAACAACATTACATATTTGCAAATTATGACTCCAAATTTGACATACCCATCTAAAAGGATGAAATTAAATTACAAATGGTCTCAATAGACCTTATTGAATAAAAATGACATGACCCCTAACTCCTAAGACTCAAGCACCTAATTGATATATGGACTGGACTCCAAGTGCTCCTGCACCAATATCTCAAGAAAATTCCTTCATCATTTCTTGCATGAAACTTTCCATTTTTTTCATCTCTCTTGATATAAATATTTCTACAATATTGTTAAAAATTTCATACCCCTTTGTAATTTGACCTACATCTTTTGTAACCACTTTGGTGTCCACTTCCCTAGCACCTGAGTAGGCTCACTTTAGTCCTTACATCAGCCTTTTCCCTCTTAGGATTCTCAAGGCATCCCTCATCTTTTATTTCATGTTAGTCGCGTATCTCCCTTGTCTCTTGTCATTTTTTAGCGTGGCTCATTTGGACACTAGCACACCTCCTGGATGTCTGAGTGCCATGCATTAGTCCCATAGCATCTCAATGCTTGAATGTTAGTTCTGAGTGCACCTTTCCACTTGTCACTTGCGCATGTTGGTGGAAACAGAATGAAATCTTCTAAATGGATCACGAACCTCTCTTTCCCTCCTCTTCTCTCATTTTAAATCCATCTTTTCTCTCCATTCAAGCTCTCTTGGATATTTAATCTCTCTAGCTTCTCCAAGCACTCTCTCTTGACTCTCACAACTTTCTCTTGCTCTCTCACTCACTTGCTATAGCAGTATCCAATTTGCTACAACACTCTCAATCTCTCTCAAGCTCTCTAAAGCTCTAATAATATCTCTTGTAACTCTCTTGGCTTTCTCAGGCCTCTTTGGTAATATCTTTCTATCATTCTATATATCTCATCTTTGAGTATCTTGGGATTTATCACATCCCTCTTTTATCATTTATCATTCATCATTTATTTTATCTTGTATTTATCTTTTATTCTATTAATCTATTTGGGTTGTCCATGGAGGTGGAAACACCAAAATCGGGTTCTAAATGAGATAGACTCCAAAACACAACCCCCAACATTTTACTTCTTGCTTGTGTGCAGGTTTATAATCATAGGAAGAAAATCATTTAGCTAGAGGATTCATATCGTGAACCAGTTGTAAGCTTTCTTCTTTTCCCTCTTCTCAAATCATTTTATTATTTCTCATTCTATGTTATTAGTCTATCTTGTTGTTTTTCTACGTTTATTTAATATTATAATTGTATCTGCAACCCCCATACAGTTTCTGGCTTTTGTCCGTACTAGACGATAGTGCATCACGTTGGTGTCCCAACTCTACATAGTCATGTTGAGGACAAAGACTCAATAGAGTCATCCAAGAGTCTCATATGCAGTTTATTAGCTTAGATTTTCACTTTTATCCCTTGGCTCACCTTAGTGCCAGTTTGAGGGAGGTAGAGGCAGATCGATTTGTCCTTTGAGATTTATCATCTTGGAGGTGACAAATCCCCTCCTTTATAGCTATCAAATACTCTGAAATATCTCACTATAGGAACATGACCAAACCATAGATCATAAGTAGTCTTACCTGGTATATATCTTGAGAACATTCCCTTCAATCAACATAGTCCTTGCAACATCCGAAACATTCATGTTCTTCCTTTCAATAACTCCATTCTATTGTGGGGTTGTAGGAGAAAATAATTGTCTTCTAAACCCATGCTTCTCACATAATGAATCAAACTCACCTCTATCATATTTCAGACATTTCACTTTCAATCCTAACTTAGTCTCAACCTTTACTTTGAATATCTTGAATTTGGCTAATGCTTCAGATTACTCCTTCAAAAAGATAACCCACATCATCCTGGAATAATCATCAATTATAAACATAAAATATTCATCTCCCTGCACACTTCTAACATCTGTAGGTCCACATAGGTTAGTATGTACAAGACCTAGCAATCCATCAGATGTATACTACTTGCTCTTGAAAGAAATTCTTGTTTTCTTACCCAATTGGCATTCCTTACATACCAAATTATTAGATTTAACAATCTTAGGAAGATCTCTAACAGCTTGATTAAAACTAATTTTAATCATTGAATCAAAGATAACATGACACATTCTCCTATATTCCACAACCAACTTTCATCAATCTGTTCAATCAAACAACTTTTCTCACCAACTTTGAAATGGAAAATATTACCTTCAGTCTTAGTTCTAGATACAATCTTTATACCAAAGGCATTTAGGATCTTGCATTTACCATTTCTAAACTGCAAATCATAACCTTTGTCAACCATTTGTCCAATACTCAAAAGATTATGCTTCAAACCTTCAACATACAAAAAATCATTAGTGTTATGCTTACCATGAAAGGAAATATAACATGTACCATGGATCACATAGGCTTTGTCATCTCCAAATATTACTATTCCACCATCATACCTTTCAATACTCAAAAAAAATATTTTATCACTAGCCATATGATGTGAACAACCATTGTCAATTACCCATTCATCTCTTTCCTCAACTTTAGCATCTAAAGATCTCTCCTCAATAGTGCAGCTAGTGAAATCAATAGGTACCGATCCTTCTTCTTTAATGGAAAGAAAAACAACTTCATCTCCTTCTGATTCTTCATCTATAACACCTTCATGAACAACATAATAGTAGTTCTTCTGATGCTTATACTTCTAGTTAGACTTGTAAGGCTTATCATACTTCTCATGCTTCTCATATCTATCATTTCTATCATGCTTATCAAATCTGTCATGCTTGTCATATTTAGCCATTCTCTCTAAGCATCTAGAAGAAAAATGTTCTATCTTATTACAAGAGAAACATTTCAAAGGCAATTTTCCATCATACTTACCACCTCCCTTAGGCAATATCTAGGCAATCAATGCTTCAAGCTCATCTAGTTCTCTTTCTTGCTCTTCCATTTATCTCCTTTCTCTTTCATATCTAGATATTCTACATTCTTCAAGAATCATACTTTTGCTTACTAGATACAAATGCTCTAAATGTTGTCTCATACTTTCCATCTGATTCACCAAATTAACTCAACTCAAATGCAACAATCTTTCCAACCAGCATATATGTTGTCACTGTAGTCAAACTCCAGATCTCATCAATAGCAGCTACCTTATGTTTGTAAGCAAAAGGAAAAGATATCAACACCCCAGCAACAATTTCATCTTCTTCAAGGGTTCCACTAACACATTTGATACCTAGGACACACTAGTAGAAATCTGATAAATAAATGACCAGGTGATGAAAAATTTTAGTCACGACAACTAAAAATGGTTGAAAACTAGTCATCTTTTGCAACACAACTATAAATGACTAATTTGATTGTCAGATAAAAAACACACAAAAAAAATTACTGACACAAATAAAAATGACTAGTAATCCTTTATACCATTAGTCATGCAAAAATTAAAAAAAGGACTAAATAAATGACTAATTCTCCTATTGTCATTTTCTAGTTTCTTATAAATAATTTTTTTGTTAAATAAATAAATTTATTTATTTATCTAAAATAAAAAGACATATTTATATATAGATATATGTATATATATTTATATATGAATATTTTTATTCAAAGAATGTAGCAATTTGGTTGTCCTAGAGAACATTACCATTAGATTATTAGCTATCAACACCATTCTTTTTCAATTGTTTTCTTAAAACTAACTTTTATTTTTAAATTGTCAATATCAACTATCATTAATTTAATCCAAAATAATTTTTATTGTATACAATTTATTTGACTCACCTAAATTATATTTAAAATTAATTTTTATAGTATAATTTTTGTTTTATATGATTTATGACTCACCTAAGTCATATTTAAAATAATTATAGGTTTTTTTTTGTGAGGATCTCATCTCTTTGGTTTTAGGAGGGAATTCCAAGCTTGTAAACTTTTCAACACCTCCACTAACTCATTCCTAGCCCATAGTCAAAGGAGATTTAAAAGGCAAAAAAAGCCCTAAAGGAACCCTTGGTGAGGTAATGAGGAATATTTTCACACCTGAAACAATTGATGTTACGTGAACAACAATCCCTCCATAGTTTCTCCACACAATCAATAGTTTCATGCAATGGAATAGTAGAAGAAAGTTGAGGTAGGTTTTTCAAATCTTAAAAGCATCACATACTTTTCTAAAACAAGGGTTTCATCTTCAAGGTTTTGTGCTATTTCACATGCCTTTCAACCAACTATGACATCCAAACTTTGGTTATCATTATGATTATTTTTTCTTGCTTCTCTTGCATTGTGGATTAGAACATTGTTGATTTAGAATTGTGTGCCCGATATGGGCACACAATTTTGTGTAAAGAGATTTGTAGACAAAGGTAAATTCCACACCTATGGAAGGTTAACTTAGGGTATTCAAAAAAAATATTTTACAAAATATGTTTTTTTTAATGTTTAAAAATTTCATTGAGTTTTGGCAAGTTTTATGTGGAGAAGTCAAGTTTGAGTCAAATTTAGGTTTGTTGAGTCATAAGTTTTTAAACCATGATTGAAACAATGAGCAATTTTTGTAATATACCATGATATTTTATCAATTTCTTATGGTGATCTTGTGTTTTGGTTTTGATTCATGGGGCCCTATAAAATTCACATTTGTGTATGAAGAGCTCCACATTCAAATGGAATGAAGTATTTGAGCTCGAAATTAATCATGATGATGTCTAGATTGATCTCTATGAATAGGGATAACTTTAAGAAAGCACCCCCTAGGAAAAAGTGTAAAACCCTGGCAAATCAGGCATTATTTTGGGGGGGCAAATTTTCATATTGATGGCACAAAAAAATTTCAAAGTGGAAAAAAAAATTAATTTGTATTGCCGATTTTTTTCTAGGGTATGAAAAATTCCATAAAATTTTGGTGAATAATACCTTGTTCTATGGAGAAAATATATATTGCAGGAGGTGAATGTTTTTGTTTAAAGGAACAAATATATAAGTGTATGGATGAAAATTTTTACTTTGAAGGAAAAATTATTTAATTGTATTGTGATTTTTATCCACCGTTTGAAAATTATTTGATTTGTTTGACTAATGATTTGTTATTTATGGAAAAATATATATTTTATTGGTGATTTCATGAATTCATTGCCATTAATAGATAAGGCACATCACATCACATCACATTGAGTCCAGACTATGCATGATGTATCGATAAGCATGACCTCATTGACATGTCACACATACCTAAAATATATCAATGATTTAAACCATTCGATGATCATAGATCAATGACAAGTTTTATTGCGGCCCAAATGTCTAAAAAGAATGTAGTTCTCCAAAAAGTGCCCGGAATGGAATTGGATTCAATAGATACATTTCAACTATCATGGTTGATAATATTGGTCATTTAATATATGTCTTGTCACTAACTACAATCCACTCTGCCCCCACAGCTATAGCATGACTTCCAATATGGTATTTGGTATTGGTTTAGAGTTGTTTCCAATTTCGCACACTAGTGCAATTATTGGAAAGATTTGCAAAGCTATATGAAAGATTTAAAAAAATTTAAAGGAATTAACACGGTTAGAGAAAGAATTATTATAATCAAGAGCTTCATTTATTTATAAACTATCTTCATTAATTTCATCTAAAGTTAGCCTTAGGTAGATAAATTGTCGAGGCTCATGGTAGTTAAATTCTGCCTCTAGTTTAGGTCTATAGGCTCAAGCTGTATAATTTGGTATTCTGATCTCTCAAGATGGACACTCCTATCCACTTGAGAAGTATGTCTACGGAGGACCAGAGGGCCTGGATAGGCTCTATTACTTTGATGCCTAGTTAAATTGAAAACTGCTCTCTCACATATCCCACTACCGACCCTTTTTTTTATTTTGGTTGATCTTTTTTTGATTTGGCCTTTCTTTTCCCCTTCCATGCATTATAATATTTGGCATTATCACCCAAGTTGATTATATCATTCCGGTTAACTTAGGTATCTACCAGATAATCTTATTCAAGTTCATCCTAATATGAGATATCAAGTTTACCACCATCTTCAACATGCAATGTAGGTTGTAAATTTGGTACTTGTACTTGTGATGATGTACCTTCTTGATTTTCACCACAATCTTTTCCAAAGCCAAAGTATGAAGATAGTGTTCTACATTTTGTTGGCCTCTCATGGCCTTCCCCACATTCAGGATTCCTACCCTTCTTGTTCGACATCTGCAATGAAATAAAGGCTGCAAATAAAATATCAATTTGTTGAAGAAGTAATAATAGACTATAAAGTATAATATTTGTTTCATTAGCCCTATGACCTACAATCTAAATGTCTAAGGTCTCCCAGATGACCACTTGGTACAAATGGGTCCCCACTAAATAAGAATGAACTCAACAGTGCAAACAAATATAGATAAATTTGGAATAATATTATAACACTTCAAAAATATGATCGCTCACCTTTAGGTCCCTAGCAATTGCCAATGAAGTGAACATCAATATTTTTCCTTGGTTTGAAACTTTTATACTGATCCAAATTCATAGCCTAGAACCCACTATATTGTGTAGAGATAGATTTGATCTTTGAATGTATCTATATCAATCTTTATATGGCAAATTCCATGGGAATTTTATATGGTATAGAAATATTTGGTGAACCCACTTAACTATAACATGACATGTAATTTTTGATGTGATTATGGGTAGTCCAATTAACTGGCAAATACAATAGAGTTGGCAAAAATTGGGGTAAATGAAGACAGGTGCTGACAAAATATCAAGCGAATTGGGTCCTCTTGGTCAAAAACTATTCATATTCCTATAGAAAAATTATGGTCATCTATTAAGGCAACCTCAAAGAGTGTAGCCAAAATATTAAATTTACCATGTGTCCACCATATATTGTATTGGAAAAATTGTCGCATAGAAATGATTAATGACATAAAACATATTGTAATCGGGTCGTGAATTTAACGGAAATTGATAATGTTCTAGGGACATGGCCACCTCCAGTCGGTATAATATATTCGCCATTTCCCAGGTTGCTGACCTTAAAAATTCGCCACTGGTGAATATTCGCCACTAACGCAAACCTTGTCTGTGAATGTTATCATTTACATGGCATAGTAGCTACGTTCATATAATTTAAAGAATTTAATTGTTAGATAGCTCAGATAACCAGGAGACAACTAAGAGGGGGGGTGAATCAGTTGTCAACTAATTATAGAACATTAAGAATTCAAAACCTTATTACCGGAACACATAAACTCAATACCAAAATGCATAAACCAAATACCAGAATAACTAATACTGAAATTAAACATAAACATAAATCATAGAATAGTTACCATCCATCTAGAACACATGAGACCAAGATTTGTCCATGGAAAGCCTGGTAAAGGGAAAAACCATGGTGAGATGCCTACCCATAGTTAGATAATACTTCTGTAGTAAGTATGCGATTACAATATGAGGGGCCTACACATGTAGGAAGGTCAACAACCTAGAGTGCACTTCTCATCACAAAAGGAGCCTCATTGAATACAAAATAAATCCAGACTACAATCGAGAAAGAAGAGTGAACTCCAAAGATAGCATCTCCTATGCCTGAGATCAGTTCTGGTTAAGGTCAGTATTAGAGGTCTTAAACCTCTCTTACCAACCCAGTTTGATCACATATGCTCAACCAAAACCTCTGCATATGATTACAGTATTATTCACACACTGATAGTCCTATTTAATATTCTGATGATGTACAAAGATATCTTACATCATATTTATACCAACCTGGGACCTAAATAATTAGGTCAGATAGCTAAAAGATAATACAATAAGTTCATAACATAAACCCGCAATCAAATGATCAACCAAGTCATCTTAGGCCAAAAACAATATAAACCAATCATTAAATCCTGTTGGGAATGCATCAAGGAAAATCCTCCAACACATTACATAAACCGGTCTATAACCTAGATAGCACCAGACCCAAAATAAGTCACCATAAAAAAAATCCAACACCACTGATCAATAGGAACACAAACATGATAACCAACAACATCCTGAGAACCATCTAGAAGTTGCACCAATACGACTTATCATGTGGATCAAAATATCTTCAACAAAGCTCTATCGGTAAAACCCTTACTGGTGACCAAAAGGCTTACTAGAACAAATGATAGCTCCTGAGTCATAAAATTCTGACCCAACTGATTGTGATACACTTCTAAATAGCATGAATGCAATATCCAAATCAATTCCACAAACCAAAGCATACCGGAGCATACCATATCAATATCATAATCCAACCACTCTACTGGAACCAAATGGAAACCAATAAACAAGAAAAATAGTCGGTTTTGCCACCATTGACAAAACATCAATGCAACACAAAATCAATTCCTCCAAATTGTGCAACACTAGATGTGAAAAACATCCAAGTACCAAGAAATGCCAAACAAGTCTCCCCCTATGGAAGACATCCAACAATCTCCCACAAAATGATATAGCAATGAAGCACTGAACCAAACTACTCTAATGAATATATCTCTCACTTATGTTTTTCATAGGAATAACTCTCCCCCTTTGACATCAATTCCATAAATCTGATATAAACGTCAAAGAAATATCATAAATCCTCTGAATCTTACAGATGGCTACTCCCCCTGAGTAGTAGCACCATCACATCAATCTGGAATGAGTAATAGCTCTGATAATGCATACTAGACTGATTCTAATAAACATCACTCCGGTTTCTACTGGAGGAGAAAAAACCCCCAATCTGTCTCTAAAGTACTCAAATTATTCTTTAGGCAAAGGTTTAGTGAAGATGTCTGCAATCTACTCTTTAGTGTTCACATAAACTAGTCTGACTTCATTTTCTTCCACCTTCTCCATCAAAAAGTTATACTTGATAGATATGTGTTTTGTTGTAGAATGAAATACCAGATTCTTTGATATATCATTAGTTGTAGAGTTATCACAATGAATAACTATCGATTCATTACAATTTACCTTTATATCCTTCAACATTTGCTTCATCCATAGAACTTGTGTATAGTTAGTAGCAGCAGTAACATGCTCTTCTTCAATAAAAGATAAAGAGGTACATGATTGCTTTTTGTTGATCCATGAAACAAGTTTCTTTCCAAGAAAGAAAGCTCCACTAAATGTTCTCTTCTAGTCATCAACATCTACAGCCCAATTTGTATCTATATATGCATATAATTTAAAGTCATCTTTTTTAGGATACCACAAACTACATTCAGTTGTTCCCTACAAATACCTGAAAATCCTTTTCACCAAACTCATGATTTTCTCTAGGACCACTGTGATATCTTGATATAATACAAACTCCATTCATTATATCCGGTCTAGTCTAAGTCAAATATAACAAACCTCCAATCATAGACTTGCACCTTGTAGGATTTGCCAGTGTAGATGCATCTTTCTTTTTCAATATCTCACTTGTAACCATAGGAGTACCAACCAGTTTAGAATTTTCCATACCAACTTTCTTCAATAGCTTTGTATCATACTTAGTTTGACAAATAAAAATACCTTTATTAGTTTGTGTAATTTGCAAACCTAAGAAAAAAATCATCTCCCCAATCATAGACATCTCAAATTCATTCTTTATAGTGTTAGAAAATTCCATAAACAACTTATATTCACCTCCAAAAATGATATTATTAACAAAGAGTTTAATAATCAATGTGTCATCATCAATGATCTTATAATATAAATTACTACCAGCATTACCTTTAGTGAAATCAAGCTTCAAAAGATATTTATCTAGTCTTGCATACCAAGCTCTAGGGGCTTGTTTCAATCCATATGAATCTTTATTGAACCTCCAAACCATGTTTTTGTCATCTAAAAGTGAAAATTCATCAGGTTGCTCAATATAAACTTTGTCTTCAATATCTCCATTCAGAAATGCAAACTAAACATCCATCTAATAAACCTTTTAGTTCTTATGTGCAGCATAAGCAAGAAATAATCTCACAGCTTCAATCCTAGCTACTGGTGCAAAGGTTTCACCATAATCAATTCCTTCCTTCTGAGAATATCCTTTACAAACCAATGTAGCTTTATTTCTCACAACTTGTCCATCTTCATTCAATTTATTCCTAAAAGCCCATTTAGTTCCAATAACATTCTTTTTTTTAGGTCAGGGAACTAAAGTCCATGTGTTATTCTTTTCTATTTGATCTAATTCTTTTTCCATAGTATTCATCCAACATTCATCTTTATAAGCTTCAATTACTAATGTTGGTTCAACTTAATAAATTAAACATACCTCATCAGTTTCCAACCTTCTTCTTGTCATCACTCCTTTGTTTATGTCTCCAATGATCTGATCTTCTAAATGATTCAGCCTTACATACCTAGGAGTCTTCTGATTTTATGTTCCTCTGTCCTAATCTTTAGAAACTGTTAAATTTTCTAATACTACTGGAGTAATTGGTTCAACATTTTTTTCTGGTTTAGGTGCTACCGGTTCATTTATGATCATTTCTACCACCGATTCCTTCTCATGAGTTCTAATTTGTCTTTTGTTCTGCTCATCCACCTTGACATTTGTGCTCTCCACAATTCTCTAAAATCTTTTGTTATAACATCTATATGTTTTTTCTTTCATTAGAATAACCAAGAAGCATTCCTTCATCACATCTAGCATAAATATTTGCAATGAAATCATTTCTTTTGATATAGAATTTACTACCAAAGATACTAAAATACTTAACTGTTAGTGTATGACCACACCATAACTCATAAGGTATCTTACCGGTATCTCCTATGATATCAACTCTTTTGAATGTGTATATCGTTGTGCTTACAGCTTCTCTCCAATAGACATGATGCATATTATCTTCCATCATCATATTTCTAGTTGCATCCAAGATAGTTTTATTCTTCCTTTCCACAACTCCATTCTGTTGAGGTGTCCTGGGTGCAGACAACTGTCTCCTTATCCCATTCTTCTCACAATAGTTGTTAAATTCACTGAATGTGAATTCTCCACCCTGATCTAACCTTAAGCACTTAATCTTTAATCTTTTCTCTGTCTCAACTTTAGCTTTAAATATTTCAAACTTTTCAAATGCATCAGACTTCTCCCTTAGAAAAGTAACCCATATTATTCTTGAATAGTCATCAATGATTAGCATGAAATATCTATCACCCTAAAAAACTTTTGATTCTAGCAGAACCACACAAATCATTATGAATAAGATCAAGAACATCATTAGATTTGTCTTGTATACTCTTAAAATAAGTTCTGACTTGTTTTCCCATTTGACATTCCTTACATATCGGATTATAGGGCTTTACAATCTTAAGTATATCTCTATCTACCATAGTAGAAATGATCTTCACAATGGAATTACAATCCACATGACACAACCTCTTATACCATATCCAACTCTCATCAATTTGTCCAATCAAAAATGTCTTCTCATGGGAGTTCAAATTAAAAATATTACCTTTAGTCTGTGTAACGATTGCAATATCCAATCCAGATCTATTGATAATCTTGCATTTTCCATCCTTAACTATAACTTAAATACCTTATCCACCAACTATCCTACACTCAAAATATTATGCCTTAAACCTTCATCATAATAAACATTATCAGTGTTATTCTTACTATCCAATGATATTTTCCCTCTTCCCTTGATCATGCATTCTTTGTCATCTCCAAATATAACCAGACCACCATCAAATTCTTGCATAGATAAGAACTTCCTTCTATCTCCAGTCGTATGATGTGAACATCCACTATCAATTACCCATTCTTCCTTGTCTTCAATTTTAGCAACAAGGGCCTTCTCTTCAAGTACCAAATCATCTTCCTTGATAGTTAAAAAGAAACATTCCTTTCCATTGTTGTATCCACTAGCTTAATATTGTGTCGAATCATCATCAGAATTAGTCACACCTTCCTCATTCGCATAGTAACATTATTTGTCTTTGTTCCTCCTGTACTTATGCTTGTTCTGATAATGGTTAGTCCTAAAATTTCTTCTAGCTCTTTCTTCAAATCTTGAATTCATTTTCGGATATGTAGATGTAAAATGACCTATCTGTTTACATGCAAAGCATTTAAAAGGTGATTTTCCTTCATACTTACTTCCTGTCAGTCCTTTAGGTACTCTTCTAGAAAATAAGGCTTCAAGTTTCTCAAACTCTTCATCTTCTTTCTTCATATCCTCTAGTTCATTTTCATATAAATATTTCCAATCACTCTTGTTGGTAGATGATGTAGATGCATGGAAAGTAGGTTCAGATTTTACAGCTCCAAAAGGTCCAAAATCCTCAAGCTCAAAAGAAGACAATTTCCCAACCAATGTATGCCTATTAATAGAGGTGTTTTCCATAGTTCTCAACTCATTAATTGCAATAGCCTTAATCTTATAAGCCAGTGAAAAAGCTCTCAGTACTTTAGAACCTATTTCATCTTCTCTCAGTGATCCACCACAACATTAAATTCCCAAAACAATCTCATTAACTCTTTCCATAAAAGTAGTAATCATTTCATAATCTTCCATCTTTTGGTTCTCATACCTCACCCGATAACCATCAACTTTAACAATTTTAATAGTAGGGTCACCTTCATTCAAAGTCTCCAATTTGTCCCATATAGCCTTTGCAGTTGATTTATCAGTTAGTCTCATTATTTACTGATCAGAAAGTGTACACAAAAGGGCTTCTCTAGCTCTACAATCATTCTTAAGATCCTTATCAAGACCTGTCGGAGAAGCATTGCTAGATGACAAATTAAATGGGGTAACTCCTTTCTTAGTGATCTCCCAAATTTCCTTTCCATGACATCTTAGATTATTCTCCATTTTAATCTTCCATACCTTGTAATTTGTTCCATCAAGCCTAGGAATTTCTCTCTGGAAAGCAACTGCAGATGTACTTGATGAACTTGAACTGCTAGATTCCATAGGATCTTCCTCAAGAAATTAAGCTTATGTAGATAGGACCAAGCTCTCATACCAATTTTTAGACAACTTAGATAACCGGAGGACAACTGAGAGGGGGGGCTGAATCATTTTTCAACAGATTACATAATATTAAGCATTCAAAACCTTATTACCAGAATACATAAACTCAATATCAGAATGCATAAACCAACTACCAAAATAACTGATATAGCTATTAAACATAAACATAAATCACAAAATAGTTACCATTCATCCACAACACATTGCACCAAGATTTGTACGTGGAAAACCTGGTAAAGCAGAAAACCATGGTGGGAAGCCTATCCACAATTAGATAATACTTCTATAGTAAGTATGTGATTACAATATGAGGGGATTGTACATGCATGAAGGCCAACAACCTAGAGTTCACTGCTCATCACAAAAGGAGCCTCACTGACTACAAAACAAATCCAGACTACAATTAGAAAAGAAAAGTGAACTGCAAAGATAACATCTCCTATGCTTGAGAATAGTTTTAGTTAAGCTCAATATCGGAGGTCTTAAACCTCTCTTACCAACCCAATTCCATCACCTATGATCGACCAAAACCTCTACATATGATTACAAAATTATTCTCACACAGATAGTCCTATTTCATATTCCCATGATCTACAAAGAGATCTTACATCATATTTATACCAACCCGGGACCTAAACAACTAGGTCGGCCACCTAAAAAATAGTACAATAAGTTCATAATATAAAATCACAATCCAATGATCAACCAAGTTGGATTAGGCTGAAAACAATTTAAACCAATCATGAGATCCCACTGATAACGCATCAAGAACATCCTCCAACATGTTACATAAACCGGTCCATAACCTAGATAACATTGGACCCAAAATGGGTTGGCATAAACCAAATCCAACACCACTGATCAACAGGAACACAAAAATGATAACCAACAACATCCTAAGAACCATCTAGAAGTCACACCAACACCACTTATCACATGCATCAAAAGATCTTCAACAAAGCTCTACTAGTAAAACCCTTACTGGTGACCAAAAGGCTTACTAGAGCAAATGATAGCTCCTAAGTCATCAAATCCCAAACCAACTTATCGTGATACTCATCTAAATAGAATGAATGAAAGATCCAAATTAATTACACAAACCAAAGTATATTGGAGCATACTAGATCAATATCATAATCCAACCACTCTACCAAAACCAACCAAAAACCAATCAACAACTAAAATAGTCGATGTTGCCATCAATGACAAAACATGAATGCAACACATAATCAATTCCTCCAAATTGCTAATAGGAATTTCCATAAAAGTGTCAATTGCCTAGGCAAAAAAATTTAAGGAAAAAATGAGTAGCAAACCAATAAAGAACTTTTCAAGCAAATATCCCAAAGCATGAAGTAGATAAACAACATCTATCACATACAAATTAGGCTTCAGGAGAACAAAAGTATCAAATATAAGATGAATAAGGTTTATAGATGGAGTGGGTTAAATTTGATTCACTCTCCTTATAAAACAATCTTTTAATTCGAATGGACGAAATAACAAGAGATATGTGTTTTAATCCCTTGTGAATTATTTTTATCCTGCAATACAAAGGACTACCATTACTATCATTAGGATATAGTTTCTTATCTTCCTCACCCCATTGGCTGTTATGGGCTGCAATTATCACTATATCTAAGCTCCATGATAGTGCCTAATGACTGTGAATGTGAACACATCATAATATTCTCATAACTTCCTTTATGATGAGACTATCCTTAGCAAATTTTGCTCCCCTTCTGCTCATTAAATTTGCCTCTGTGGCATATATTCTAACTCTAAACTTGCAATCAAAACAAAAGGGGTTCCCACTACCTTATATCTTTAATACTACCTTGGGAAATTTCCTAACCACCAAATGAGCATGGGAGTCTATTTTCTATGACAAATATTTTAGAAAGATGCTCCTCTATTCTAAAATTCCTAGATGACTTTTACTGTTAGTGATTAGGTCTTCTATGATCTTGACCTACAATAAGACCCTTATCTTCAACACCTTACTATATTTTTCTGATATAATGAATGGCTATTGGTCCTTTACTGTAACTTTTATATCCTCTACTCATGTTGCTTCCATGAGTTTGGCAGTGTTCTCTATCATAGCTACTATCTATGCTCTTAACAATGATGCACTGATTTATCTTTTTTTTTTCCTTGGACCCTTCACTCCAATAGTAACTTTCTTTAATCTCAACTATGATTGATCTGATAACCACTACCATTTCTTTAATTGACAACATTCTTGAAAGAAAGATGTATATGGGAAGGACACCCTTATTACTCTGCAACAACCACTGACAAAACTATCCTTTTATGGCTTCTTTCTGCTATGAAGTCTCTGAAATCTCCTAGACTACAAATGAATTGTCCAATGGCTTGGACTGTGTGAGTAGAACCAATAGTTATCTACCAACTTGGCATGGAAAACAACAAATCCATGTCCAGTAGCTTTGTATTTGGCTCCTACATGAAGAAATGTTCATCCATAGTAATGTGTGTTTGTACCAAGAGAAAAATAAAATAAAATGGAGGCTAGCTATAGTTGCATAATAATAAAATCACTTAATGTAGTATGATACCCTCGTTCTAGATGAATTTCCATCACCATTGGCAAGGCCATCAAAAGGCCTAGCTAAACAAATGACTGTGAAGCAAGGGATTCTTCTAAGTAAGTATTATTTTTTACAACAACTTCATGCAAGATTTTGTCTTCAAGTCCACTTAAAACCATATATAAACAACCATGTAGAAAAACATACACTGTAAGAACAATCACCTGTAATTAAAAAACCTGAAGGATTTTGTCATTGATGTAAGCAAACCTGTTGATATGAAATAGAGAAAATACACAAGAACTCTTGATATCTAACCTAGGGCACAAGACTATTCTCAGCTATCAATAGAGGAAAATACCTTTAACAAACAAGATAGAATGCAATTAATCCATACTAGAGTATTGAAATAAAATCCAACTATAGTGAAATAGCAGGACATCATTCAGAAGAAGTGAAACTGATAACCTAGCCAATCAATATCATGGATCAAGGTTTGTTCACCATTTCCATTTGCTACATTTGCCTCAAATATGTTGAACACTGAATACCACTGAGAGGGGGGTGAGTCAATGGTTTCTAGCTTTTTCGCTTTTCTAATCTAATCTCAAAATATCAAGTACTCACTTAACTTTTAAGAAGTCATACCAGTAATACAAGAAAGAGAACCAAAGAGATCATTCACACATAAGTGATTCACAACACCGGATTTACGAGGAAACCCCAATATGGGAAAAACCTTGGTGAGAAAAGTTGTTGGAGACTACTATTCCAATCCAGCCTCACAAATAAAACATTGACTTACAAAGATTTTGGGCACCAACCTGGGGAGCACCAACCCCTGCACCAAGCTTCAACTTGGTGATGTATATTGAAATACTATTTGAATACAATTAAGTCTTCTTGTTGCAAATGAATTTTGCAACTCTTTGATCAAATAACAGTCTATCAGTTGATAGTCTTTTCTCTTCCACTGAAACTCACACTGTTGGTTGTGGAATTACTATCTTTGTTTCTCAACCTCTATTATCTTTCTCTCCCTCTCACACATAGTCTCTCAACACATTGGATCACACTAGGATGCTTCCTGCTCTGCCACACCTTACTAGTTAGGCTCAACTACAAGACTATAGAACTTCTAGTAGAATCCTCTCACCGGTATGCTTGCTCACGCACACTAGAACTTTCTTAGAATTATCTCTAAGGCTCACAATCCTTTTCATTTCTTACTCTCTCTATACTTCTCCTCTTTCACAACATTAAAAAAAAAAAAAACTTTCTGTTTTGAGCTCTCATTTCTTATATGGTGATTTCCCGCCAAAGCGCAATTCAAAAACTTGAGCGGTCAGGGTTTCCTCTTTTTGACACAATCTTGATGAGATCCAATCCTACCAATCCCGGATTGATCACCTATCCTTGAAGGATGTACCTACACATGGTTTCCATTATCCAATGAACATTTTCTAGAAATGGCAATCTCGAATCAGATCTTCGATCACGAAATAAATCGACACATAAAGCGATTCAAAAGTTTTCTTTTCGAGAACTTCCTAAATTGGATTTCCTTTGCATAGATTTAGGTGCCAACTACTCTTTGATATTCCTTTGTCATTCATTCTTCCTTGAGCCACAATCAGTCAGATACAATCCCATGATTTGTGGATCCTTCATTAATGATGATTATTTGTTTCATCAACCCTACTGATGAGGCTTCACCAACCACAACATGTTTTCCACCTCTGCTTCACATGGCATTACAATGATCAAGACATGGCCCACCAACACACAGTTCAGAAAACACATATCGGTACAACTCTTTTTTGGTAGAGCTTTCTTCTTTTGTTAACCAATAGAGCACCCTATACCAGTAGGCCTTCATTCTTTATTCTCACCCTTATGTGAATATTCATCATGTCAGTTGATATCAATGACAACTTAGTGCCAAATTGCCAACAAAATAGTGATATTTGATTGAGTCCCACATCGTGACCTTTACCAACTTGCATGTATTGAGGATGAGTTACATTTATGTGTCATAGGGTAGAATTGAATCCTGCATAGCACATGGTAAATTTATGTGCTAATACATCTTTCTTGAAAATTTTATTACAACAATATGGTTCAACCAAACAAAAAGTCAACTTTCACAAATCTAGATCAAAACCCCAAAAACATAGTAAGTTAACTGGGCCTAGGACAAATAAATAAAATGAAATGCTTACTTGCAAATATATCCTCATTTAAATTGATTACATTTTAAGCTTTACTTATGCCACCTCTTATCAGGTGGAACAATCTATCAAATACATTAGGATAACCATAGTGAAATCAAAACCTGACACCATAAGAAAAATAAAATCACCAACAAAAGAAATTATAAGTAAAAAAAGAAACATTATTTACCTATTAATGGCTTGCTAATGACAAAAGAAAAATTTAAATTCAAAAGCCAAGCAAGAATGTGGGAAATCAGAAATGAAGCCAACATTAACCATAAAGTTTGATATAATATTTCTTTTCCTAGAGTATATGGTAGTACTTTATTGGTTTATTGGAGGTGATTATTTTTTATGTATGAATTGCCAAGTGCATGTGAACCTCTGCTAGCTAATTTTTAAGAAAATCAAAGACTCTCATCAAGGGTATTTTTTCTCATCCAAAGTTCCTACATTATTCAAAAAGGAAATGCCCTCTACCTATTGGAATCCCTAGCATAGGGGATACATACTGCTTTTCTTTGCCTAGATGCATAGACATTCAAAAATTTTAAGAACCATCAAAAACCACATTGTTAGGATAATCGGTGGACAACTAAGAGGGGGTGGGGTGAATCAGTTGTCAACGGATTATATTAATCAAACCACTTTATAACCTTTAACCAGAGCACATAACCATTGAATACCAGAATAGCATAAATAAATTCTGGTAAGCAATAAAAAATAAGAATGAAACAAAGAATTAACAAAATGCAACCATACCACATAACACCATGATTTGTATGTGGAAAACCCAGTAAAGAGAAAAACCATGGTGGGAATCCTACTTGTAGTCAGATGATACTTCTGCAGAAAGTATGTGATACGATAAGGGGCCTGCACATGCAGGAAGGCACACTGCCTAAAGCATACTGCTCGACAAAGGAGTCTCACTGACTACAAACAGGTTATAACCACCTCAATATAATTGGACAACAATCCAAAAGAATGAACTGCCAGAGATAGCATCTACCATGCTTGATTATAGTCCAGTTAAGCTCAATACTAGACGCCTTTGACCTCTTACATAAACCCAATTCGATCACCTATGATCAACCAAATCTCCTTCGCATATGATATTTCATTCCACAACCATGAACATATTTCACCATGATCTACAATGAGATCTTATATTAATTTATACAAACCCTAAGGCCTAAACCAATTAGGTCAGCTACCTAAAAGTATTACAATAAGATCATTACATAAATCCATATTACAATGATATGCAATCTTGGTTGAAGACCAAAACAACATTAACCAATCCATAAAATATCCTGGTAACGTGTAGAGAACATGTTAACATGATACCGATCCATAACCTAGATAGGTACCTGACCTAATCTGGATCCACCATGCCAAAGCGATGCCTCCAATCAGTCGAGACACAATCAAGGATCACCTTATGCATCATAAATTCCATCTAGAAGCCACACCAACACCACTTATGCATCTTGTCAAAGATTCTCAGTTTAATATTTGCTGCTAAAACCTTAAACCCTTACCAGTAACACTATTTCTTCTACCGGTAACCAAAACCTGTCTACTGGTAACCAACCATAACAGCTAGTGTTGACATCAATGATAAAACATCAATGCAACATATAATCAATTCCTCCATATTGCCAACAATCTCCCCCTTTGGCATTGATGGAAACACTAGATGTGAAAAAGAAAACATCTAAGTGCTAAGAAATGCCAAACATTTCTCATAGAAAATATAACAATGAAAAATTGAAAATTCCCAGCAACTCACCCTGAGAAGTGCAGTCCAATCTGAAACTGATCTGAATCCCATAAACATTATTTTTCACGTACAACTCTCCCCCTTTGACATCAATGCCAAAGATATGACATAGATATCAAAATTCTGTGAATCTCAAAGCTGACTACTCCCTCTAAGTAGTAGCACCACTACATCAACTTAGAGCAAAGGATAAAGTTGATGATACATACTAGACTGATGGTTTGTTCCATCAATTAAGTTTCTGCCAGAGGGGTAGATACGCCTAACCTTTCTCTCAAATACTCAAATGATTCCTTAGACAACGGTTTAGTGAATATATCTACAATATGTTCTTTAGTGTTCACATAAACCAATTTGACTTCCTTTTCTTCCACCTTGTCCTTCAGAAAGTTATATTTTATTGAAATGTGTTTAGTCTTAGAGTGAAATACCAGATTCTTCGACATGTCAATAGCTGTAGAGTTATCACAATAGATAACTATTGGTTCACTATAATTTACCTTGATATCCTTCAACATTTGCTTCATCCACAAGATTTGAGTGCAACTAGTTGCTACTGCAACATATTTAGCTTATGTAGTAGATAAAGAAATGCATGATTGTTAAAGAAATGCATGATTGTTTTTTACTGATCCATGAAACCAATTTATTTTCAAGAAATAAAGCTTTAGCATAAGTTCTCTTCATGCCATCACTATCTCCTGCCCAATCTGAATTTGTATATGCACATAAAGTGAAGTTATCATCTCTAGAATACCATAAGCCATATTCTGTTGTTCCTTTCAAATATCAAAATTTCCTCTTTACTGCACATTCATGATTTTATTTAAGATTACTTTGATATCTTGAAACAATACTTACTGCATTCATAATATCTGGTCTAGTTTGAGTTATATATAACAAGCCACTAATCATAGACTTATATCTTGTCGAATTTATGGTACAGATGTGTCTTTGATAGATAATTTCTCACTTGTCACCATATGAGTACTTCCTGGTTTGGAATTATCCATACCAAACTTCTTCAACAATTCTCTCAGATACTTATTTTGATAGATGAAAATACCTTTGTCTGTTTGAGTAATCTGCAAACCTAAGAAAAATCTCTTGTCACCAATCATAGACATTTCAAATTCATTCTTCATATTATTAGAGAGTTCCATGCACATTTTATCTTCACCTCCAAAAATGATATCATCAACAAATACTTCAATAATTAGAATATCATCATAAGTAATCTTGTAATATAAGTTATTGTCAACACTACCCTTAGTAAAACCAAGCTTCAAAAGATATTTATCTTACCTTGCATACCAAACTCTGTTGGCATATGGACACTCCAATGAGACATTGTGTGTGATTGAAGGTTTTGTCATTGATGGCAACCTTGCAATCCTATTGCACCGGCAAGACATCATACCAGCAAAGCATTATTCAAGCAAGACAGTTCACCAACATCAAAAAAGATCACTCTACACCGGCACCGACACCGGCATAGAAGAAAAGATGTATACTGGCATAGAGGCCGACAACATTTTTGATATGTAATATTTTTATTATTATTGTAAGCCGACTTGGAAAATTGTAAAATGACTCTTATATATAAAAGAGATCATTGTACACATTTATGGGTAAGGAAGCAAACAAAAAGGAAAATTATTAGGCATACCTAATGTGTGAATTATAGGTCAAGGGTATATGTAAAGAACAGAGTTAGAACTAGTACTAAATCTAGCATTAGAGATGCTATTGTAAAGTAGTACAGATCATTGGATTAGAACAATCCTCATTGTAAATCAGTGTGACTTCTCATTGAACAGTGAGCTCTAGGCAATTGGCCTTCTTGCATGTGCAGGCCCCTATTGTAAGTAATATTTTCTTATTGGCTAGTAAGTGAATATTGTGGGTCACAAATCCCACCGAGGTTTTTCCCACACCAGGTTTCCTCGTTAAAACATCTTTTGTTATGGTGTTCTTTTCATGTGGATGCTTTTGATTCTGTTTATTACATTAATTCTTGCATATCGGTATACTGCTACTTTATGTTCTGCATGTTTTAACTTAAGAAAATTAGAATACTGGTCAGATACTGATTCACCCC
Source organism: Cryptomeria japonica (assembly GCF_030272615.1). Lineage (NCBI taxonomy): Eukaryota > Viridiplantae > Streptophyta > Pinopsida > Cupressales > Cupressaceae > Cryptomeria > Cryptomeria japonica. The sequence goes on from NC_081415.1 coordinate 138,727,736, forward strand.
CCCCCCCCTCTCAGTATCTGTGGGAGCCCTAACAATTGGTATCAGAGCTTGGTCCTCTATTTTCAGAAGCCTAATAGCTTGAGGAAGATCTTGACACTGGTAAAGATGGAAAATCTGATGAAACAACCTGAAGGAGCTCTTACTGACTATGATGTAGAGAAGTTGAAAAATATCAAATTGGTAGATGATTTAAGAGTAGCTCAGGATATCATTCAGGCACTTCAAGAAAATCTTACTGTTACAAGAAATAAGAGAAGAGAACTTTGTGAAAAATTGCAAAATGAGAATGATGAAAAGGAATCACTTAATAATATGATAAGCAAGTTGAAACAAGAGATCATGACAACAAAAAATGAAATGCAGGATATGACTATGAGATTTTGCAAAGAGATTGAGGATAGAAAGAAGAATGAAGAAGAATTGACTAGAAGACTAAGTGATGCAGCAAATGAGAATAGAAGACTTAGCTATGAAAATGACATGTTAAAGACAGATTTGATGCATACTTAGAATGACTCCAATGAACTAATGAGACAAAAAGAAATCTTGGAAAGGGAATTGGAAATTGCAAATCAACATAAAGAAAAATTCCAGAAAAGCTCAGAAGAACTTGGTACCTTATTGAAGAATCAAAAATCCAAAGGTGACACCTCTGGAATTGGATTTGAAGTTGGAGAAAGCTCTGGTACTACAAATACTTAGGATCACAGCAAACCAGTAAGACCACCTAATACTTATAAATTCAATGGAAAATGCTTTAACTATAATAAATATGGTCGGAGGGCAAATGAATGTAGATCTAGGAATTATCAGAATATCAATCCACCCACCAGTCAATGCTCCAAATGCAACAAAGTTAGTCATAAATCTGAAAACTATAAAATGAATGTGAGATGTTATGTTTGTGGAAGATTTGGACATCTATCTAATCAATGCAGAACACAAACCGACATAGGTTATGGGAAAGCTATTCAGAAAAATAATGTAACCTATTATGCATGTAACAAGATTGGGCATATTGCAAAATTTTGTAGAAGCAAAAACACACCAGTAGACAACAAAAGTGCTCGCTTGAAAGGTAAAGAAAAAGTTGAAGAGGTTAAGCAAGAATTCTCAAAGCAATGGATTAGAAAAGCTGATCTAAATATTGGGAATACTCCTCCACCGGTAGAACCAACAAATGCTCCATCGGTAGGACAGAGTGATGCCTCACTGGCAAGACAGAGTAGTGCTCCACCAGTAGGAAGCTCTTCATCTAATTGAAGAAAATTGTCTTGAGGGTTTGGCAATCTAATGACACATGTGCTATTATTCCCTCGGTTAGAGAAAATAGGTTGAAAATCACTTATTACTGGCAAATAAAGTTAAGTGAATACTTAACTGGCATGCAATCAATGTGGTAGATAGCGGAAAAGACTTTATAAAATAAGGTTTTGGCTCCATTTCATTTCATCGTGATTTCAAACTTTTAGAGAGTGCGAAGATTTCTGAGCTAAGGCATTTTGAGCAAGAAGCAAGCACACTCCAAGCAATCATCCATCCAAGATAGAAAAAGGTATTTCATCATGGTATCCACCTTTGAAATTGAATACATAGCAAACCCTACTATTGTGGAAGTAATTAAAAGACCTAGGCCTGTATTTCAATTGGTCCTCGACATAGCAAAGAAGGATGATACCTTAGGTGCATTTTCTCAAATCCCTAAAGGTTTTGTATATGCTAAAGACCATAGAATGTATATTCAGTGCAATATTAAAGAGTTAGGAGATGAGGAAATCAAAACCATGTATAAAACTAGTATATGTGATGATACCGACAATGTCAAAGCTGAACACAAAATCATTGAAACCCTAGGATTCACAAAAATCCTTAGCATTCCTGAATTTCCTAAGGATGTGATTAGGATAGTGTTAAGCAAAGTTCATGGAGAATTTTTCTAGTTAGATGCAATTCATAAGATCACCAAGCAAGCAGTAAAGACTGTCATAGGGTTATCGGCCACCGGTAAAAGACCAGACAAAAACAAGAAAGTTTCAAATGATTTAGTCACAGACCTAATAGGTGCAACATTTGATAAAAGATCTTTAAGGGTTAATGATGTAAAGGATACAAATGTAAGATTCATAAGCATGATATTAGGTTATAAAGCCACTCATGTCAATAGACTTAACTCAGTTTCAAGTTTATGCATTAAGAGTGCTTATGATATGATAACAGATAATGCAAAAATTGACATCTATGAATGGTTAAAGGATGAACTGATAGACAACCTTGGAAAGATAAAGAAGGATAAGAAAGGAGCCTTCATATTTGGAAATCTGTTAGTGTGTCTAATTCTTCATATAACAAAACAAGTTCCTGGTATAGGATATAAAAAACTTGGATATGACATACCGGTAGGAAAGCAACTAACAAAACTATTCAAAACCATGGGTGAGAATAAGGAAAACAACATTCATGACTTTTTCCAAGCACTAAAGACAAAAATGAAGAAAAGGACAAGGTTATCTCAAGAAATTGTAAATAAATACAAAGATGATATATGCTTTTTTATCTAAAAGGATGAAATATGTATGGAAGTAGTCATCCCAAGGACAATCTATGTAACAAAAATGGGCTATGAGATAGATGACCACATAGTTGAAACTTATGCCAAAGCACTTCTGGAAGCCCCCAATGAACCTAAGGAGGAAGCATTTGGTAGTGCTGAAACAATAGAAAGCCAAATAAAATCCAAGAAAAGAGTGAAGAAGGTAGAGGCATTTGTGAGAAAAGGATCCAGACAAGCAAAAGCCATTAAGGAAGATGTATTAAAGAAAACCTACATAACTGAAGATGAGTTGGCAGCCCTACAACCTGAAGCTCATCTATCACTGGTAGATACTTCTTCAGAAGGAGACATGCTAGCAACCTTTAAAAGAGTTGTTAGGAAAAGAGATCCCTCACTGGAAACCACTCCTTCACCTAGAAGGACAAGGCAGAAGCAACAAGCTGTGAGATCTCTAGTCAGAAAGGTCACACCTAAAAAGAAGTTGACTCCTAAGAAAAAGAAAAAGGCAAAAACTGACTTGGCACCTCTAGACATTTTGTTAGATGAGATCACAGAGGAAGGAAAACTGAAGAACATAGGGAAAATTTATGATACCCTATCGGTTGATGAGAAAGGGCAAGTTGAGGAAAGTGTAATATTATACATGGACATGTTCAAAAAGTTTTTGATAGAATTCATAAATGAAACTCCTGATGACTTATAAAAAAGACTTGAGGCCAGAAGGCAAGGAGTAATTGAATTGGACAAGAAAATAAAAATAGAAAAACTACTTGCTGTGTATCCAATAAACTCCCCAAAAGAAATTAATGATTTGATAGCTCAAGCTAACTGGACAGTTTTTTCCACTGCACACCAGCAAATTTCACTTATGGCAGGTAGAGTTACAGAAGTTTCAGAGGAAACAGAAGATGGTTGGGACAAATTTTTGGTTGAAAAAGAGAAACAAGAAAAATATAGGAATCCCAAGCCTATTAAGGTATACCAAAATGATAAGGACAAAGGGAAAGGAAAAATTGGTGGACCTCCAAGAATAAAGGTTAAAGATAACCTACCTCCACTTGTAAAAATTACAATCCCTAAAAACCAATCGGCAGCTGAAAGCATGGATGCAGAGGATAGCAATACAAATCCTGAAGTCCTATACACTGTAAATGTTGATACCCAAAAGATCAACATAATAGTTGATAAAGACACAAGTGAAAAATTAGATATGGCTAAAGAGCCTCCGATAATAGGAGATACAGAGCAACCGATAGAGGATACAGAGAAAAAGATGAAATTTGAGGCACAAACAGAGAAACCGACAGAGCTAAAGGCTCCGGAATAGATGCCACCGGTAAGCAATGAAGCACAAAAACTAGTGCTAAAGGAAATGCAAACACAAACTGACCTGCCAAAGGTCAATACAAGCATGGTCACTTCCACCGGTACTCAGTTTGTTGGGTCATCATCAAAGTCAACAAATGTGACTGAGGTATTACTTGAATCCATCAAGAAAATAACTGACTATAGTTCAAAAGCTTACAAAGCAATAGATGATTCAATACCAATTTTGAAGATAATTGCTCCTGATTGTAATATAGATAATAAAGATTCTTTAGGACAGTTGGATACATTATGTAAATACATTTCTGGAAATATTGAGAAAATAAAGGAAGAATCTGTAAAGGACATTGTAGAAAAGGAGAAACAAAAATTCTTTGAGGAAATAAAGAAGTGTAATAGAGACTTTGACACACTTCTACCGGAACTATGTAGTTTGTTAAAAGAATATAAAAACCTGTATAAAGACACATGCAAAACAAACTTCCTAACTGTAGATATTGACATGAAAATAAGCAAGACACAGGAAGAGATAAACAAGCTTGCAGACAATTTTGTCAACTCTCTAAATTCACTATCTATTTTTGAAGATAAGTTAGCAAATTTTGAGGTAGAATTAATTAAACAGGAAAGAGAGAAAAATACAATAATAAACAAGGCAAAACACTTGAGATCTAAATTGATTCCAAGATTGGACTATCTAGCATCTCTGCGGAAGGAAATCTCAGAGGCATTAACACTGGGAAGTAAAACACTAGCAGAACAATTGCAGTATTTGACCGGTACTGTGAAGAGGATTGAAACAACAATAAAAGATAGCAAAAAGTTTATGGATAGTATAAACTTAATTTTGGGCGATCTTTTCCAGATAATAACTACCCAACTACAAGGTTGAGGATATGGACCAGTATAACTACAAACTCTACTAACATCTTGACAACCTTTGTCATTGATGCCAAAGGGGGAGTAGTAAGATGAGAAAGTTCAAAGACAGGAATCATATGCTCAGGGGGAGCCCTGCATATTTTTGGTAAAATTTTTGGTCTACACATTTTGGATACTTTTTTGAAATTTCTCATGAGTGTTGCCATCAATGCCAAAGGGGGAGATTGTTGGCATATGGACACTCCAATGAGACATTATGTGTGATTGAAGGTTTTGTCATTGATGGTAACCTTGCAATCCTATGGCACCGGCAAGACATCATACCGACAAAACATTATTCAAGCAAGACAGTGCACTGGCATAAAAAAAGATCACTCTACACCAGCACCGGCACCGACACAGAAGAAAAGATGTATACCGACATAGAGGCCGACAAGATTTTTGATATGCAATATTTTGATTATTATTGTAAGCCGACTTGGAAAATTGTAAAATGACTCTTGTATATAAAAGAGATCATTGTAGACATTTATGGGTAAGGAAGCAAAAAAAGGAAAATTATTAGGCAAACCTAATATACGAATTATAGGTCAAGGATATAAGTAAAGAACGGAGTTAGAACCAGTAGTGAATCTGGCATTGGAGATGCTATTGTAAAGTAGTACAGATCATTGGATTAGTACAATCCTCATTGTAAGTTAGTGTGACTTCTCATTGAGCAATGAGCTCTAGGCAATTGGCCTTCTTGCATGTGTAGGCCCCTATTGTAAGTAATATTCTCTTATTGGCTAGTAAGTGAATATTGTGGGTAACAAATCCCACTAAGGTTTTTCCCACACTGAGTTTCCTCATTAAAACATCTTGTGTTAGGGTGTTCTTTTCATGTGGATGTTTTTTATTCTGTTTATTACATTAATTCTTGCATATCGGTATACTGCTACTTTATGTTCTGCATGTTTTAACTTAAGAAAATTAGAATACCAGTCAGATACTGATTCACCCCCCCTCTCAGTATCTATGGGAACCCTAACAAGCTCTAGGAGCTTGTTTCAATTCATATAATGCTTTCCTTAACTAGCACACCATATCTTTGTCATCTATCAGTGAAAATCCATCAGGTTGCTTAATGTATACCTCTTCCTCAAGTTCACCATTCAAAAATGCACATTTAACATCCATTTGATAGACCTTATAGTTCTTATATGCTGCATAGGCAAGAAATAGTCTAACAGCTTCAATTCTAGCTATAGGTGCAAATGTCTCACCATAATTAATTCCTTCCATTTGAGAATATCATTTACAAACTAGTCTAGCCTTGTTTCTTATAGTTTGACCATCCTCATTTAGTTTATTTTTAAAAACCCATTTAGTTCCAATAACATTCTTATTTTTAGGCCGGGGAACTAAAGTCCAACTGTTATTCTTCTCTATCTGAGATAATTCATCTTCCATAGCCTTTAACCAATGTTTATCATTGCAAGCTTCAATAACAGATGTCGATTCAATTTGAGAAATAAGACATACCTCTTCATTTTCTAGTCTTCTTCTTGTCATAACTCCCTTGTTCCTATCTCCATTGATTTGATCTTCAAAATGATTTAATCTTACATACCTTGGTGTCTTCTAAATTTCAAGTTCACTATTCTGATTATCATTCATAGTTGAATTTTATGATTATACCGGTGTAACTGTCTTAGTGTCTTGTACCAGTTGAGGCATTGTTGGTTCAATTATGATCATTTCCACTTCTAGTTCCTTGTCATATGATATAGATTGATCTTTGTATTTCTCATCCACTTTCACATTTGTACTCTCGACAATTTTCTGCAATCTTTTGTTATAACATCTATATGCTTTGCTTTGAATTGAATATCCAAGAAATATCCCTTCATCACATCTAAGATCAAACTTCCCAATTGAATCATCCATTTTGATATAACATTTACTTCCAAAAATTCTAAAATATTTAATAGTAGGTGTATGTCCAAACCATAATTCATAAGGATTCTTATCGGTTTCACCTTTGATATGAACTATGTTGAATGTGTAGACTGATGTACTCACTGCTTCTCTCTAGTAGATGTGAGGAAATTTGGATTCCATCATCATGGATCTTTATACATCCAAAATAGTTCTATTCCTCCTTTCCACTACTCCATTCTGTTGAGGAGTCTGGGGTACATATAACTGTCTCCTAATTCCATTTGTCTCACAATGGCTATTAAATTCATGAGAAATGAACTCATCACCTTGATCTGATCTTAGACATTTGATTTTCAATCCAGTTTCTGTTTCCACCTTTGCTTTAAAGATCTTGAATTTCTCAAAAGCTTCAGACTTCTCTATTAGAAAAGTCACCCACATCATTCTAGAATAATCATCAATTATCAGCATGAAGTATCTATCACCTTGAAAGCTTCTGGTCCTTGCTAGACCACATAGGTCAGTATGAATGAAATCAAGTACATCATTAGATTTAGAATGTATTCTCTTAAAAGAAGATCTAACTTGCTTTCCCAATTGACATTCCTTACATACTGGATTATGAGGCTTTATAATCTTAGGTATATCAAAATTAACTTGACACAACCTCTTATGCCATAGCCAACTCTCATCAATATGAGCGATCAAACATGTCTTATTACCACTGTTCAAGTGAAAGATATTACCTCTAGTCTGAGTATCGGTTGCAATCTCCAAACTAGTTTTGTTAATGATTTACATTTTCTATCTTTAAATTGAAGTTGGAATCCCTTGTCCACAAATTTACCAACACTTAAAAGATTATGCTTTAAACCTTCTACATAATAGACATTATCAGTATTATGCTTGCCATCCATAAAAATAATACCTCTACCTTTGGTCATACATGCTTTGTCATCCCAAAATATGACTTGACCACCATTGTATTCTTGCAGGGACATAAATTTTCTTTTATCTCCAGTCATATGATGTGAGCATCCAATATCAATCACCAATTCATCCTTTTCTTCATTCTTGATAGCCGGTTCAGGTTTATCTTCCTTTAAGGAATAGAACACCCATTCCTTTCCATTGTCGGCTCCACTAGCAGAGTCTGTTGTTGGGTCATCCTCAGAGTCATCACTTACTCCTTCCTCATCCTCTATGTAGCATTGTTTATTTTTCTTGAATCTGTATCTATTTTGATTAGGCTTAAATGATTTCTTAACTCTTTCTTCAAATCTTGCATTCCTTTCAGAACATCTAGATGCAAAATGACCAATCTTATTACATGTAAAACATTTAAAAGGTGTTTTTCCTTCATACTTACTCTATGTCGATCCTTTAGGTACTCTTCTAGCAAATAAGGCTTAAATTTTCTCAAATTCTTCATCCTCTTTCCTCATATCTTCCAATTATTTTGCTAATAAGGCTTTCCAATCACTTTTGTCAGTAGATGATGATGCATGAAAAGCAGGTTCAGACTTTGCAGCTCCAGAGGGTCCAAATTCTTCAAGCTCAAAAGAAGATAATTTCCTAATCAGAATGTCTCTATTAACTGAAGTGTTTTCTATTGTTCTCAATTCATTAATTGTAGTCACCTTCATCTTGTAAGCCGGTGGTAGGGCTCTCAAGACTTTAGAAACTATTTCATCTTCACTCAGAGATCCTCCGCAACATTGAATTCCGATGACAATCTCATTTACTCTTTCCATAAATGTAGCAATTCTTTCATTATCTTCCATCTTCAAGTTCTAATATCTTACCCGGTAACCATCAAGTTTAGCAATTTTGACAGTAGAATCACCTTCATTCAGATTTTGCAATTTATCCCACATAACCTTTGCAGATGATTTATCAGTCAATCCCATGATTTGTTGATCTACTCTCTCTAGCTCTAGAATAATTTTTAATATTCTTTTCCAAGTTTGTAGGAGTAGGATTGCCAGATGCCAGATCATAAGGTGTATACCCTTTCTCAATGATCTCCCAACTATCCTTTCCAAGACATCTAAGATGAGTCTCCATTTAGATTTTCTATATCCCATAACATGTTCCATCAAGCTTAGGGATTCCTCTTCTGAAAATAGTTGTCGGTGGATTTGAAGTATTAGTTGTGTGATATTTTGCCAAGATCAAGGGCACAATAAAAATTATAAAAGAGAGACAAAATAATGACAAGAACAAACTATTTTCTCATCAATATGCAAATGATCAACTGGATTCACCGATACAATGAATATAATCCTACTTATATAGGCAAGGCCATATGGATGTACAATCACACAAACATGACATATAGCCCAATGAGAAACAAGGGCATGTAATAAATACTAGGGGTAGGTAGGAGAAATAATATAATATTCCACAAGAGGTGGATGACCCACCGAATGTGGAGTGTAACAGCAAAATAAGACCACAAAAGGTGGAATTTCTCCTACAAGCTATATCCGTATGTGCACACTTCCCTAAGTGTCTCAAATCCAAACTATGAAGAGATGCATTATGCTAAGTTAACTTAAGTAAAGTATAATAATATCCATAATGAATATTTATTTACACCAACACCCCCCCTTAAGTGCAACTTATGGAAATGAAGACTCAAGTCAACAATGCAAGATGGGTCCCACCTACTAGGCCATGATAGGTACCCATGTACAATATGCAATGCAATCTCTCATAAACAGAGAAAGGGAGAAAACCCAGTGGGAAAAAACTCCCCCCCAAAAGAGAGATGAATGTACAAAAGACTCTCAAAGAAGAAGGACAAAAACTCAAAGAGGATAAAGTCCCCCCATAAGAGAGGAAGGAGAAGTTAGCTGACCCCCCCTAATGAGACATCCTACACCCCCAAGAGAGCTCGCAACTACTGGAACATACTCTTGGTGAAAGGTTTTGTGAATATGTTTGCAACTTGGTCCATTGTAGGACAATAATACAAATCAATGACCTGCTCCTAAATTAGCTCTCAGATATAGTGCATATGAATCTCGATGTGTTTGTTCTGTTGGTGCTAGACCAGGTTCTTTGAGATTGCAATAGCACTTTGATTGTCACAATGTAGAATTGTCGATCATGGAGTGGTGAACCCAAACTCTGTGAGAATTTGCTGAAGCCAAATGGTCTCAGTCACTATGTTAACAGCTCCTCAATACTCAGCCTTAGTCCAAGAAAGAGAATAGCATGTTGCTTCTTGCTCTGCCAACAAATGGGGCCTGAACCAAGGTGAAAACTATAACCTGAAGTAGACTTATGATCATCAAGATTGCTAGCCCAATCGTAGTCTTTGTAACCAACCAAGCGAAGTCCTGTGCCTAGTGCATAGTGAATCCCATAGTGATGTGTACCTTGGATGTAATGAAGGATGCGTTTGGTGGCTTTCTAATGAAGCTCATGTGGTTCCTACATGAAGTGGGAAACCATGACAACTGCAAGTGAAATATCAGGGCGTGTATGAGTCAAGTGGATGAGACTACCCACAAGCTGACGATACAATGTGGCATCAACTAGTGGAGAAGAGCACTGAGCCTCAAGCTTGACTCCTGAAAGAAAGGGAGACGATGCAACCTTATAATCAGCCATATGAAAATGTGCAAGTAAATCAAGAGCATACTTGGGCTGCGATAGAGTAATCTTGGAAGGTGACTGTGAAATCTCTATCCGGAGAAAGTAGTGCAAAAGACCCAAGTCAGTCATAGCAAATTTGTCATGCAAAGCATATATTGACCTTGCTAATGATGGATGCGGTGTTCCATGTAATGATCAAATCATCAACATAGAGCACAAGTATCAAGTGAGAGTCATCCTGTCGCAAAATGTAGACATTTGGATCAGAATGACACTGGTGAACCCAACTGAGAGAAGAAAGGAATCTATCTTGGCGTACCAAGCCCTGGGGGCCTACTTGAGGCCATAGAGAGATTTCCTTAGTCTCCAAACCAAGGAAGTGTCCTAGATGAAACCCTATGCTTCTTCCATATAAATATCCTCATCAAGATTCCCATGAAGAAAAGCACCCATCACTACCATCTAATGTACGACCCAACCATGAGCTGTACCAATAGCAAGTGTCAAGCGAATGGAGTTCATCTTGGCTACGAGCACAAAGGTCTTAGTACAGTCAACACCTAGAACCTGAGAGAAACCTTTCACAATAGGTCGAGCCTTATACTTATCCACACTACCATCTGCTGCAAACTTGGTTTGATAGATCTACTTACATCGAACCATCTTTCTCCCTTTAAGGAGATGGACTAAATCCCATGTGTTGTTCCTCATCAAGGAACTATACTCTTCCTCCATAGCTTGATCCCACTCAAGAACCCTTGATGCTTCCCAAAATGTATGTGGATCAGAAGAGGTAGCAATGAATGCATGTGGAAGGTCCTGATGATGTCAGCGATTCCTCCATGTATCTGAAGGATCCCCAACAAGAGAACCCACTGACTCAAGTGTCTATCAAGCCCAACAAGGTCTAGGTGGAGGTGGAGAACGAGGCTCCTCAACTGCAAGTTGACCCTGCGAGTCAGAGTTGAAGGAGTCTCATCATGTGAATCACTAGCATCACTATCCACAATGGAGGAAGGTGGAGGAGGTAGAGAGGCTAAGCTAGGAGAGATTTCCTCAAAGTGAACACTCCTCTCAATAAACACCTCATGTGTCTCAAGATCCATCAATCTATATGCCTTAACACCCTCAGGATATCCAACAAATATGCAAGGCCTACTCTAAGGTTCCAATGCCTTGCATTTCTGTGGAGGTATGCAAGCCCATGCTAGACACCCAAACACTCTAAAATGTCTCACAATCAGTTTCCTACCATCCCAAGCCTCAAAAAGAGTAATACCTTGCAAAGCTTTGTAAGGTACCCGATTCTGGATGTGTGTGGCACAACTGATAGCCTCTGCCTAAAAGGTGGGATCAAGAGAACGTGCATGTTTCATACAGCTAGCCATTTCTTTGAGAGTTCTATTCTTACGCTCTGCAACTCCATTCTGCTGTGGAGTGTATGCAATAGAATGATGAAGATCAATCACCTCAAACTTACAAAAATCCTCAAGTCTTTTGTTCACATATTCCCTTCCATTATATGTACGAAGAATCTTGATGACTTTCCTAGATTTCTTCTCCACACGAGTCTTGAAGTCGTGAAATATGTCAAATACTTCACTCTTATGAATGAGAAAGTAGACCCAAGTGAAGTGGGAGTAGTCATCAATGAAGGTGAGGACATAGTGGGCCTTGCTAAATGAAGGTGTTGGAAATGAACCTGCTACATCATTGTGAACAAGTTGAAGAACTTCTAAAGCTCTCCAAGCTTTCCCCTTATCAAACTTCTCCTCAGGATGCTTGCCCATGGAACAACCTGAACATACACCCTCTGAAAAACTGATTCAAGGTAGACCTATGACCAAGTCTTTAGTTCAAAGTTGTTGAAGATAGTGGTAGTTGAGGTGACCAAACCGCTCGTGCCATAGCTTACTTTCTAAATTTGAATGAGTAAGAAAGGCCCAAGAAGGATAACTTTACACAAAGTGGGAGAATGAATAAAACCTCGAGTTGTCACTGACTTGTCCCACTTCTACCAAGGCATCATTATCAAGTTCCTTTACCACAACTGAAACTGGTGTAAACTCAACCTTTTTCCCATTCCCATAGTGAGTGATTTGGTAGATAGAGAGGAGGTTGGTAGACAAGTTAGGAACATAGAGAACATTCTCAAATGTTCCATCATCCATGTCAACTGAACCTTTCCCTTCAACCTCTACTTGTGTATCATTACCTATGTAAATGTGAGGTACCTTAGATGGCTCCAATGAAGAAAATTGCTCCTTTGTAGAACCCATGTGATAAGAGGCACCTAAGTCAAGTATCCACTATTGTGAGGAACCTGATGTGGCCACAAATTCTTGCCCTTTTCCCTTAGACTGTGAGGAAGAGGAAGGAGATGAATCCTTATTTGTGTAGGTAGATGGCAAGTTGATGTTGTTTTTCTTAAGAAGACTTGTCAACTCATTAACTTGCTTGGTGTGGCATCGATGCTCATCATGACCATACTTCTTGCAATATGCACAATTTGGTTTATCCTTCTTAAGTAGAGTCCCCTTCTTGGAAGAGAATGAAAAATCTCCTTGTGATGGAGAGGATGATTGTCCTTTTTCTTGTTGTGGCTTTGACTTAGATTGTTTCTTCTTGTTGGAATCTTTGCCTTGACTCCCTTGACTCCCTTGATTAGCCACCGAAGCCTTGGACTTTGAAGACTTGAGAAGCCCCTTGTTCAACAAATTAGATTGTTCCAATATCAATTTTTTTGTGAAAGCATAAAATAAAGGCATAATGTAGGAACTCCCCATTGTCAAATGATGAGTTTGGAAGCTAGACACAAATGCTGCATATTCCGGTGCAAGCTTGTCCAACAAGTTGAATATCAACTGAGCGTCCTTTTTGTCAATTCCACAATCCTTAAGCTTTTCTATTAGCTCATTTGATTTGGTGACATAATCTTGGATTGTATCAAAACTCTTGGGATCTAAGTTGGTGAACTCATTGTCAATCTTGTAACCTCTGATTTCATCAACTTGACCATACAATTTCTGAAACATATCCCAAGCATCTTTAATTGTAGTACACTTCTCAATATAAAAGATGAGGTCATCTGATACATACTTACATAAAGTTCCAAGAGCCATGCAATTCTTAGTGAGCCATTCTAACTGAGCATTAGGATCAGCCTTAGGATCAGGTGGTGCTGCTATTGTTCCATCTATGTAATGTGTGAGACCTTTTTCCATTAATTTGCTCCATACTTTAATTTTCCATGATGCATAATTATGTGGAGTTAAAGGTGGAAATTTATGAGGACTCATTTCAACAAGAATGAAAGAGCACAAGGAAAGAGAGGTACAATCATACAAGACACCCCCCCAAATTCACTCAATCAAAGAACCCCCCCCCAAAAAAATGATGTTTTGGCACTTTATACTTAGTGCGTGTATAATGGGCCGCTTGCAAAAAATGGCAAAGTGGACTTCTGATTTCAATTTTACAACTACCTCAATAAGGCCAAAAAAGACTCAAACTAATAATTCAAGAGATCTAAACTAATATCCAAACAAATTACAAGTACCAAGTAGGCCAAATAAGACCAATATCTGAAAGTACAATTTCCACTCAAAATCTCTAAAATTTGATCTTAGATTATGAAAGTAGATGAAAAAATATGCACTTTACAAAAAAATGGCACCTAAAAAGGAGGTCGTATGAGCTCAAATGAAGCCTTTGAAGTTGCAAAATTGAGGATTGGACAGTTACAGCTGAGATAATCTGAAAATGCCAAAAAACCGTACCGCCCGAATTGGGCAAAAAATTCCTCCAACGCCCAAAATTTGATTTTTGCCAAAATAGGTTGAGTTTATACTCGATTTTTATGGAAATGGCCTCTCAGACACAATGATGAGGTCGAAAATGCTCTAAGATGCCTCCAAAAAAAGATGTCCCTTAGATCCGAAAATAGAAGTCTTCCAAGATGTCTCCAAAAACCAATCAATTGAAGCCCCAATGGCTTTGATACCATGTGAGATTTTGCCAAGATCAAAGGCACAATGAAAATTATAAAAAAGAGACAAAAGAATGACAAGAACAAATTATATTCTCACCAATATGCAAATGATCAACTGGATTTGCCAATACAATGAATATAAGCCTACTTATATAGGCAAGGCCATATGGCTCAATGAGAAACAAGGGTAGCTAAGAAATACTAGGGGTAGGTAGGAGAAATAATATAATATTCCACAAGAGGTGGATGAACCACCGAATGTGGAGTGTAACAGCAAAATAAGACCACAAAAAGTTGACTTTCTCCTAAAAGCTATATCCCTATGTGCACGCTTCCCTAAGTGTCTCAAATCCAAACTACGAAGAGATGCATTATCCTAAGTTAAATTAAGTAAAGTGTAATAATATCCATAATGAATATTTATTTACACCAACAAGTTGCCATAGGATCTACCTCAAGAAGTTAAGCTTCTGCAAAAGAGGACCAAATATCTGATACCAATTGTTAGGATAACTGATGGACAACTGAGAGGGGGGGCAGTGAATCAGTTGTCAACAAATTATATTAATCAAAGCACTTTATAACCTTTAACCGGAGCACATAAACAATGAATATCGGAATAGCAGAAACAGATACCAGCAAGCAATAAAACTGAAGAATGAAACAGAGAATTAACACAATGCAATCATACCACATAACACCATGATTTGTACGTGGAAAACCCGATATAGGGAAAAAGTATGTGATACAATAAGGGGCCTGCACATGCAGGAAGGCACATTGCCTAGAGCGTACTGCTCATTATAAAGGAGTCTCACTGACTACAGAGAGATTATAATCACCTCAATATAATTGGACAACAATCTAGAAGAATGAACTGGCAGAGATAGCATCTACCATGCCTTATTATAGTCCCAGTTAATCTCAATATCTGAGGCCTTTGACCTCTTATATAAACCCAATTCGATCACCTATGATCGACTAAATCTTCTTCACATATGATATTTCATTCCACAACCATGAACATATTTCACCATGATCTATAATGAGATCCTACACCAATTTATACAAACCCTAAGGCCTAAACCAATTAGGTTAGCCACCTATAAGATATTACAATAAGATCATTACATACATCCATATTACAATGATATTCTATGTTGGCTTAAGACCAAAACAACATTAACCAATCCATAGAATATCCCAGTAATGTGTAGAGAACATGTTAACATGATATCGGTCCATAACCTAGATAAGTACAAGACCTAATCTGGGTCCACCACACCAAAGTGATGTCTCCAATCAGTCGAGGCACGATCAAGGATCACCTTCTTCATCCTATATTCTATCTAGAAGCCGCACCAATACCAGTTATGCATCCTGTCAAAGATTCTTAGTAAAAGCTCTGTCGGTAAAACCTTAAACCCTTATCGGTAATAGTAGTTCTTCTACTGATAACACTAGATCTTCTACCGCTAACCAAAACCTATCTGTCGGTAACCAACCATAACAAGTAGTGTTGATATCAATGACAAAAAATCAATGCAACAGATAATCAATTCCTCCATATTGGCAACACACATATGGTCTACCCGGGTAAAATAGGGCTCACACATATTATAACTCCAAGAAATGTAACAGTGAGCTACCATTGCACATCAAAACAGGCAGCAACAGGACCATGAAACAAACTATTGTTTCTTAGCTCCCCACTAGACATTTTTGCAGCTATAAAAACCTCATTTCAAGAGTGACTACCTATCATCTGTTCAAGTTCTTCACTCATTTATTTTGTATTTTGTGATTCTTGTCCCTTTTTGTGTTGCTTTCCATTAGTTGATTGTTTTAGGAAGATGCAGTGTTGTTTGAGGCCTCAAAATATGTCATATGTATCTATGTATACCAATTGTAGATCTATTTCTTATGTGCAACCTTTCTAAACACTATTTCACATGAAAAAAATCATTGCCTTCACAATTTCTTGTTTCTTGTTTCATAAACATAGCTTCAACTTTAAATTACATGATCTAGCCTCAAAATATGCCATATGTATCTATGTATAGCAACCGCAGAGTTATTTCTTATGTGCAAACTTATATATAAGTATGTATTGGGAATCATAAAGAGGTTAGTATGTGCCCAAAAACCCCAAAACCCCATGGAATCCTAATCACATAGTTATAATATTGAAGGATTTGAAACCAAAGGTAAATCACAATATGCCCAAAAATTTGTGACAGGCACTGAGCCCCCATTTTAAAGTTGCATAATCATGAATAACTTAAATAGCATGGCCTACAAGAGGGACTCCATTGGAAGGTTTGCAGTACCTATAATTGTATGTTGGATTGGCTACCTAGAAAACTAGATGATAATTCAAACACGGCTAAGTCTTCCTAGGATGCACTCATTGAGTTACATAATCTATTTCTCACAAAGTAATATTTCTTGCTGAAAATTTTCAAATCTAGATGGACAATAGCCTTCAAGATGTGCATTACCAGATAAGGACAACATTGTAAAAAAGAGCCATTCCTCCAAATAGATTATGGTCCTCTTATAAAAAGACATTTATACTGCAACAATAAACTACCTTGTTATCTACAAAGATAACAAGGCTCTACAACAAGAAAACATAGACCAAAGGTCAAGTCTATGAGATATTGTAGCTCCAACCAAATCTCGAGATAACTCCATGTGTTATCCTACAAATATTTTGGCACTCAACAAGATTATAAAGGCTTCAAAATTCACTTATAAATGTCTAGTCCTCAACTACATAGATAGGTATAGATGAACTCCAAGGAAAAATGTTACAAACCATCTACACAAACCCATGGATTTGAAAGATGAAATCATATGACAAGTATGGATAAAACCCAATCTAATTGGATACTTGAACTTGAGATTGTTTTTTTTTACATGGGATTTGAATCACCAATACTACATAGCATGCACATGTCAAAAATTAGGGAACTACAAATGACATTTGTGCTGCATAGAAATCTGACCAAGTAATAGTTTAAAATCTAGATGATTAGTCATATGTTATGTCACTATGTGGTATACAAATCAAGCAATTGGGAAGCCTTTACAAATTCTGCTCAGGCAACAACTAATGAAATGATCTAAGCACAATCTCTCAACTATATCCATTGCCTTCTCTCATTGAATATATATGAATGATTTCAATTAAATCTGGACAATCCTATAAATGTATGCATACAAAAATAAGGGCTTAATGGGGTCACTCAAAACCTAAGTTGCTGAATTATTTCCTAGGAAGTTCTATTATAGTACCCAACCAATCTGGATACCAATCTAGTGATGCGAGTGGCCAGGGCACATACTCTCTTCCCTGGGCACTTCCAAGCACTCTCACAACATACATACATGGATTTATTTCTAAATAATGTCAAAAACAAACCAAAGAAAAGTAATTTTTAAACATTAATTAGAAAAAGAGTTCCTAAAAACCTAAAATGTGCCCATTATGTTTGATTTAAAAAAAAACATATCTATTTTCACACAAAGTCATTCTTGTTTTGTCATTTTTGCATATTTAAAACTGCTGGTACTTTTTGAAGGAGAACAATTGAAAAGTGCCAAAGGAGCAAATTTAGCTTACAAAAATGACATGTACTGATATAAAGTAAGTAGTTTAATGTTTTCTTTTAGATTTGATGAATTTTTCATGTTAAAAATAATAATAATAAAAAAAAAAAAGAATTTTCAAAATATAAATTGGTGTTTGTTTTAAACTTTTATTAGTTTATAGATATTGTAGTGTTGCATTTTTTTTCCTACAATACATTTCTTCTTAGGACTGTGACTGCACTTTAATCACTGATTTGCTCTTTTTAAAATATGCTCTTCTATCACATAGACTTTGTAGCCTATTTATGCTCATTGTTTTATGATATTGTCCTTGAATGGGCTGAGTATGCTCTATGAGATCATGTATTGAGCCTCTATGATTTCATTGCTTCTTGGGACTGTACAAAAGTACTCTACTCTGTTTTTCATGGATGTGCATTATTCTACATGGATACTTTGACTATTACTTTGATTATTGCTTTCAGTTATCATCATTGCATTAATTTTCTCTTTGGCTTGAGATTGGTCATTGATGCCTCTGTCTTTATGATTGTCCAAAACTAATTCTGTGACTACTCCTTTGTATGATGAAGATTGTCATAATCTCTTATTGACTGCTCTTATATCCAAGAACCTTTCATGGATATTGATGTCATGATTTCCTTCACCTTTTGATTGTGATGGATCTGTGATCATGACTACACTAACTATGTTGTGCTTCATGTAAGCATTGAATGGGATTGCGTGTCATTTCCCCATGAAAAATCTACAAAATAAAAATATGTATTCATTATTTTAATCACACTACAGATGTTGGTTGCCTCAACTTTCTCCTTAAATGCTACCAATGAGTATTAATTCAAATTAATATTGCCCTAATTTGTTAATGACTGAAGTTAGTAATTAATTAATATAATGTCAAATATTCATAATAATATTAATTATTAATTTAAAAACACCTAATAATAATATCGATATTAATAACCAAATATCAATACTAAGATGGGGCTTCTAAGGGTAATCCAGGAAGGTCTGGTATTGGACTGGTCATTTTTTATCATTCTTCTAAGATCATCAAAGCTGTGGGAAAATACATTGGTCAGGGTACTAATAATGTTGTTGAGTTTCAGGCTCTATCCTTTGGGCTTGATTTCGCTATCTCTTTGAATATTAAAGATATTATTATTGAAGGTGACTCAATGGTGGTTTTTCAGGTGGTTGTTGCCAAAAAATGTCTCTCTTGGCATTTACAGTATTTCTTAGATCACATTCTTGTGCAATTAAAGTGCTTTTCCACTTTCTCTATCTCTCATTGTTTCAGGGAGATCAATGTCATTGTGGATTTTTTGGCTAATAAGGCTATTGCTGAGGGTGCTGATTTCTTAGAGGTTTTTCCTTTGGACATACCAGTCTCTTGCATGAAGCTTCTTTCTTAGCAAGATTTATTTTTAGAAGCCTCCCTCATTTTCCATGTTGGATGTGGTTTTCTTTCGTAAGTATCTGCAATAAGGGTGTTCCTCTTCGTGACAATATCTTCGTTGTTGATATTTCGAGTTAGAATTTCCTCATGGAGCAGGGAGATTGTTGTGGCTTCTCTTGCCAGAGTGATATCCTCTTTATGGTGTTTTCCTCTCCCTTATCCTTGCTAGGTGTGGTTTTTACTTGCCTATATGGCTATAGGGAGGATATTGTCCTACCTTATGGCAACATCTTTGTTGTAGCTATATCCTGCAGTATCTCCTCACTAAGTATGGAGGGTGACGGGACAACTTTGGATTGGCTGGTATTTTTCTATTCCTATGAGCTCTTTGTGTCTTTTTGGTTTTGGAAGGGGCCTTTTGTTTACCATATGCATGTCTTATTTGGCCGTTTGTTTGTTCACCTATGGTTGCCCTGTTGGTGGGTGTCTCGGTTTCCTTTTGATGACATATCTTGGTTACTATGTGGATTGGTATCGGATGCTAATTGGTATCGGGTACTAACCAAACCTACTCATTGTACGATAGGCATTGTTTACATTCAGTATAGTTATGTCTGTTCGATCCTATACATTATTTGGTAATCATTATCCTTCCTGGTCTAGGCTTGGTGACTTTCGGGCGGGGCTTTTGTATCATGATGAATTGAGTTGGCTCCTTCATTCTTTAATCATCTCGCATTGTGTTTGGTCTTATCTTTTGGGAGTTGCATATTTTATGATTGGGGGTGTTGTGAGGCATGAGTATGTTTTATCATCTGTTGAGAAGCTTCTTGCTTGTTGCCTTTTCTTGTAGTGGAGGGCTAATCATGATCTGGTTATCTCTTCCTCTTTTATATTCTTGGTGGCATGAAGTCATGGTATCCATTCTTTCTATGCATTTATTTTTACTAACACAAAATTTTTTGTTTGTTGTGGAGAGTTCTTGTCAAATTTGGTGGCCGGTGGCTTTTTTTGAGGAATTGGAAAGAGCAGTTTGCATGGTGTTGCAGATGGTTTCTTATTCTGCTATTATTTCTTTGGCTATTGCTTTGGATTATCCTATGTATCGGTCTTATCCTGCTTCCTGAGGGTCTTCATCATCCTTCTCTGCTTCTTATCTGGATTGGCATATGTTTGCTCACCATTTTTGTGTTGGTAGGATCACTTATTCTTGATTCTCTTCTGGTTTTGAGTTTTGTTCTTTTTAGAGCTTTGGACTCATGTGTTGTGTAGATGGGATGGCTATGGGTTGTTGGCATTGGTTATGGTTGGACACCACTAGCTCTATTTTGAGATGTTCTCTTCTATTCTGGACTCATGTGTTGTTTAGAGGGGATGGGTATGGGTTGTTTGCACTGGTTATGGTTGGACACCACTGACTCTATTTTGAGATGTTCTCTTCTATTCTGGATCTTACAACTTCCTTTATATCTAATATGGTTGGCTATGTATCTAGGGGGTTTATTTGGGGTGCCTATGGACTTTTGTAATAGGTAAATAGGTTTATGTTTTCTTGAGAAACACTGAAGGGTTTTCTTACTGGTTCTTTCCCTTCAGTTCTCTTTGAACAAGACACCTTTAAAAAAAATCAATATTTAATATAATTTTAGTGGTTTCATCCACTTTTATAAAAAAAGACAAAAAAATATCAATACTAACAAGTATTTCCTAAGTCTACTGGGCAAGGACCCTCTCTAAAATAATATTAAAAACAAACATTAATATTAACAAATATTTTCTAAAAATTGACTATGTGATGGCTCTTGGAGTCGTGTACTCCAGACGATGAGGAGTAATGGAGAGGCATGAGTCTCGTCAGCAACGCCCCTTCTCAGAAGTTGCGTCTGTATGGCCGACTACCCCATAATATTTAGGGACCGCTCTTGGCATCCTAGAGGAGGGTAAGCAGACGATATGAAGAATAAGAGGAAACTCGAGCACTCAGATTCTACACAGCAAGAAGGACGATTTCAAGTTTGTACACATATACAGAATGATAGGAGGATCGGTTCCTAAGCTTAAACACTAATTCTGTAAACTGCATATTTTCATTCTAATAAAATACAATAATGTTGTAGCTGTTATTGATCAAAATACAATAATGATATGAACTACATTTAATTAAATCAATATAATGATGAGAATCGCTTAATTCAAATCAATACCATACGACAACTTTGTGAACAAGACTCTTTTATCAGCATATATATTAACTATAATGTTATAGAACGTGACTGATACAAGTCGCTCGCTGAGTCTCTGTAAATGTTGAATAACATTTGATAATTCATAGAATGAACATAGAAATTTAGGGGAGTTAAATTAATACATAGAATAAACAGACTTCCCTTGATAACATTAAAAAACTTCTTTTCAGTCATAATATTAATAATAAACATTCACTGTTGGGTAAGTGCACAAAGATGGTGGTCAAAAAGGGGTATAAGTGGACACTTTTTTTCTAAAAGCAGGTGAACCTGAATTTAGAGGCAAAATTTGAATGCCATCACCTCAAGATATGAAGATAATCAAAGAACCAATATTGTAGAATTCTGAATCTAACTTCCAAACTACTAAACTTTTTCAAAATTGGATAAGATTAAGGGGTTCACATCTTTCGTGCACGAAAAACAGACCCTAATTTTTTTAGAAAAACATAACATAGTGTTTGACGTGCGCATCGAAAAATTCATATTCATATTTAGATTTAGTATTTTGACAAACCCTTTGGCAGAAAGATAGTTAAGAGTGAGCACTAGAAGATGTGTATTTTTTTGTAACTTTTTGTTGAGTATTTTTTTTTTTTGATTTTTCCAATCGAGCACATCCTGAAAATTAGGTACCTATTCGTGCGCGAAGCATAAATTGCACTAAAAAAATTAAAAATGCAATTTTATTTTTTTTAAATTGTAAAGAATCAAGTTCACTACAATAATAAATAATTTTTTTTTTATTATGATAATTATATCAAAAGTTATTAAAAAAATGGTGCACGTATGTCTGTGAGAACTATGGAGACACTGATAAAAGAAATTCAATAATAATATGTTATTGTTGTTCAAATTTTAAAAAAAATATATGGTTAGAAAGTTCAAAAGGTGGGTGAAAATATGGTGAAAATTTTAGAAATACCCACTTGATGATATGTAAACCTGATGATGACAAAGTCGAGAAACCAAGTTGATAAAATAAAACATGCCAAAAAGGAGGGAAATGGAGGGAAATCAAACTTCCAAACCATAGCCTTGTCATCCAGTCCTATTTCCAAGCCTAAATAGACAAAAGCGTGTACGGGGTACCTATGGTATAAAAAACGTGTACGAGGTACTTATGGTGTAAGAAGCACGTACATTCTATCTTAACTATAAAAAGCGTGTATGCACTATTTTTAGTAGAAAAAATGTTTATGCGCTATTTTTAGTATAAAAAGCGTGTACGCGCTATTTGTACTATAAAAAGCGCGTACGGGCTAAGTTTGTTTAAATTTTGGGAGTGTGTATAATATGCTATTGTATATACATATAATATATAATTTATATATAATATAAAAAATAAAAAATATATATCTATATATATATATATATGTATATAATAATATATAATATATTAAATATATATACACACATATGTGTTATGTGTATTGTCTCCCCCTCTCCCCCTCTCAAGTGCGTACAAGGTGCCTCTCTCTCTCTCTCTCTCTCTCTCTCTCTCTCTCTCTCCTTCTCCCTTCCTCCATACCGTCTCTCTCTCTCTCTCTCTCTCTCTCTCTC
This sequence comes from Cryptomeria japonica, assembly GCF_030272615.1. Classification (NCBI taxonomy): domain Eukaryota; kingdom Viridiplantae; phylum Streptophyta; class Pinopsida; order Cupressales; family Cupressaceae; genus Cryptomeria; species Cryptomeria japonica. The sequence goes on from NC_081415.1 coordinate 138,750,841, forward strand.
TCTCTCTCTCCATCCCCTCTCTCTTCCTCTCCCTCCAATATATCTTCTTTTTGTTTGCATATATATAAGGTGATAGGAAGATTGACAAGGTGGTTGGTTTTCTTTTTTTTTTTAAAGAAGATAGGATATAAAGTAGAACATTTGAAGAAAATGAATGTATTGGTTTCTTTGGATTGTGTGGATGTATTGGGTGGATAATATTAATGGGTTGTATGGTGTACTAAGCGATCATATGGTGTATTATGACCCCTTAGGTGTCGTTATGCATCATATGGTGTCCTAAAGGGTCATATGGTATTCTATGACCCCTTAGGATACCATATGATTCCTTACATATCATTAAAGGTCATATTGTTTCCTAAGAGGTCATATGGTGTCCTATGACCCCTCAGGACACCATATGACCCCTTAACACACCATACAATCCATAACAATGCCATATGGTGTCCTAAGGGGTCATAGGATGCCATATGACACCTTAGAACACCATACAACCCATAACAACACCATATGGTGTCCTAAAGGGTCATTTGGTGTTTTATGACCCCTTAGGACACTATTTGGTGTCATTATAGGTCCTATGGTGTGCTAAGCGATCATATAGTGTCCTATGACCCCTTAGGATCCATATGACCCCTTAGATGTTGTTAGGGGTCGTATTGTGCTCTAAGGGTCATATGGTGTCCTATGACCCATTAGGACACCATATGGTATTGTTATGTGTCTTATGTTGTCGTATGACCACTAGGACACCATATGGTGTCATTAGGGGTCATATGGTGTCCGAAGGAGTCATATGGTCTCCTACGACCCCTCAGGACACTATTTGACCCCTTAGGACTCCATATGGTGTCATAATGGGTCGTATGGTGTCCTAAGAGGTCATATAGTGTTTTATGTCCCCTTAGGACACCATTTGGTGTCATTATGGGTTGTATGGTGTGCTAAGGAGTCATATGGTGTCTTATGACCCCTTAGGACTCCATATGACCTCTTACGTGTCGTTATGGGTCATATGGTGTCCTAACGGGTCATATGGTGTTCTATGATCCCTTAGGACTCCATATGGTCTCATTATGGGTGTATGGTTTCCTAAAGGGTCATATGGTATTCTATGACCTCCTAGGATACCATATGATCCCTTAGGTATCATTAGAAGTCATATTGTTTCCTAAGAGGTCATATGGTGTCCTATGACCCCTTAGGACACCATATGACCCCTTAAGACACCATACGACCCATAACGACGTCATATGGTGTCCTAAGGGGTCATAGGATGCCATATGACCCCTCAGGATACCATACGACCCATAACACCACCATATGGTGCCCAAAAGGGTCATATGGTGATCTATGACCCCTTAGGACACTATTTGGCATCATTATAAGTCCTATGGTATTCTAAGGGATCATATAGTGTCCTATGACCCCTTAGATGTTGTTAGGGGTCGTATTGTGTTCTAAGGGTCATATGGTGTCCAATGACCCATTGGACACCATATGATATCGTTATGTACCTTATGGTGTCGTATGACCCCTAGGACACCTTATGACCACTTAGGACACCATATGGTGTCATTAGAGGTCATATGGTGTCCAAAGGGGTCATATGGTCTCCTACAACCCCTTAGGACACTATTTGACCCCTTAGGACTCCATATGGTGTCATTATCAGTCGTATGGTGTCTTAAAAGGTCATATAGTGTTTTATGACCCCTTAGGATACCATTTGGTGTCATTATGGGTAATATGGTGTGCTAAGGGGTCATATGGTGTCTTATGACCCCTTAGGAATCCATATGACCTCTTATGTGTCGTTATGGGTCATATGGTGTCCTATGACCCCTTAGGACACATGCATGGATCCCTAGGATACCATATGACCCCTGAGAATACCTTTTGACCCTAGAGAGGGAGAGAGGGGGATGAGAGGGAGGCAATGGGAGAGAGATACACCAAAGAGAGGAGGAGAGTGAGATAGATACTGAGAGGGAGATACAAGAGATAAATGAGAGAGAGAGAGGAGAGAGAGAGAGGAGAGAGAGAGAGGGGGGATGAGAAATAGAGGGAGAGATAGAGATAGAGAGAAACACAGAGAAGGGGACTCAAAGAGAGAGAGAGAGAGAGAGAGAGAGAGAGAGAGAGAGAGAGAGAGAGAGGTGGATAGAGGGATTGGGAGAGAAAGAGAGACCTAAGAGGTGAAGGGAGGAAAGGTGAGAGAGAGAAAGAGAGGGTGAGAGATAGAGAGAGTCTGAGTGAGAGGGAGGAAGGGGTGGAAGGATATTACAAGAGACTAGAGAGAGAGGTGTGAAGAGAGGGAGAGAGGGAGAGAGTGAGAAAGAGAGGTAATGAGAAAGGGAGAGAGGGAGGGAGAGGGGAGAGGGAGAGAATGAGAGAGAGACACCTGAGAGAAGGAGAGCGTGAGGTAGAGAGAATGAGGATGAGAGGGAGAGACTTCAGAGATAAAGAATGGGTGGGGGAGAGAGAGAGAGAGTAAAAAATTGAAAGGGAGGTGGGGAGGTAGGGAGAGAGTGGGAAAGAGATACACTTGACAGAGGAGAGTGAGATAGAGAGATAGAGGTAGATAGGGAGAGAGACTTAAGAGAGAAAGAATGGGAGGGAGAGAGAGAGAGAGAGAGAGAGAGAGAGAGAGGTTGATAGCCAGAGATGTGATAGAGAGAAGGAGAGAGACTTGAGAGAAAGAGAAATGGAGCAAGAGGGGGAGAGAGAAAGAGAGTTAGAGGGAAAGAAATACTTGACAAAGGAAGAGAAAGGGAGGGGGGAGGGAGAGGGAGAGGGAGAGAATGAGAGAGAGACACTTAAGAGAGGGGGAGAGAGTGAGAGATAAAGATGTTTGAGAGAGGGAGAGAAAGAGAGGGATATATGAAAGAGAGCAAGAGACAGAGAGATACCCAAGAGAGGGAAGAAAGTAGAGAGGGACATGCCTAAGAGACAAAAAGGTAGGGGTTACGAAAGAGAAAGGGGGAATGCAGGGAAGAGATGAGAGACCTAATGTTGATATGAGCATGTTGATTACTGAAATTTGACTAAGTCTGAAATTTATAAGAATATTGAAAAAACTAGAATCTACATTATAACTTTTAGAGATTTGGAACCACTCTCAAACATCCTAACAATATATAACTTAAAGTATAAGAAAGATAAAAGACAAAGAGAAATGTCACTTATACTTAAATGTTATATTTTATGTATATATCCTACTGAAAAACCTAATGGAATGTAAGTGAATTGCATTTTATTAACAGATAGAACCGCGTACGTGGTTTTAGTTTTAAAACCACGTATGCGGTTAGTATTATTTAAACCACATACGTGGTTAGTATGTTTTAAACCATGCACGCGGTTTAGCTTTGGTTAGGCTTGGCAAAATGAGCCTAAACGCGTACAGGCTTTTTTAAATTTGAAATACCCCATGCATGTTTTGGTGTTTTTCATTTTTTTTTTTTGGTGTGTCCACTTTTCTGACCACCATCTTTGTGCACTTACCCTATTATGAATGACAACCACAGGGAGATTAGTGGATCAATAGAGGGGTAATATGGCCCACCCAAGGAAGCTACTGAGTTTTTATCAGTAGTCCAGGAGGGCAAGTGACTGCTCCTGGGCTTGGGTCAGGCAAGAATAAACCACCTCTGCCATCTGCTATCTGTCTAGGTCAAAATAATGATAAACTAAGGAACAAAGTATGCACCAGGGGACAAGACCCATGCCATAGGGGCCAGAAGGGCATGTGACTTCTTTTGGTCCAATATGTGATGATTGGGCGGTCATGGTCATATTTTATTTCTCTAATTAAACAATTAAATAAATCAATCTCACCATTTAATAGAACTAAACATCATTAACTATTTGTTGCACACATAAGTAATATAAACAATTGTTTTCTGTTCAATCATCTCTATGGTAAAATTACATATATATAAAAATTAAATTTCAGGTAAGCCCTCTTTTGTTTTCTGATTTATCTTTCTGTGATTATTCAGACAACTCCATTTTTATACTTGTTCTTAGTAGGGGACATTACATTGTGGAATTCCTTGCATCATTATGGCACTTCTAATGGGTTGCCTTGGCTTTAATAATGATTTGCTGCTATACCATTGATTTAACTGCCCCGACATGAATGGTACAGTTTTGAACCTTATAAACTTCATTTCATTTACAAGCTTTGTGATTTCTTGAACCTAAATCACCAAATGTTGCTTTATTGCCCACTGTCTACTCTAAGCTTGAATGTTGTAGCTTTTCATAATGGGCAAAGCTGCTATCTATTTTCTCTGGTACTGTCTTGTTGAAGTAATCTACTCAGCTTTGTAATTTGATTTTGACAGTATCCTTGAGTAATCTAGGGTTTTTTACTTTTTTATCTTAAACAACCCTTATGTATTTGTTGTCTTCAATAAGAATGACTAATCTGAGAATTCTCTTAGTTGTGATAGTCAAATATGACTTTACTTTTCCCAATTCAAGATGTGAAGATGCTATTTGACTTGTAGAAGTCTGGGATGGCTATTATTAGCTAACTGTCTTTCTCTGTCTTACTATATTTCTGACCTATAAACAATCATGCCCCTGTACTCATCTTACATCTGTCTTGGCTTTGAACCTAAGCACAAATGGTTTACACCTACAGCAATAGGATGGTTGTCCAGTTTGGAGAGCTCCATATTCTTGGCCTCACAGTGTCACCATTACTGAATTTGGAGCTGTGGGAGATGAAGTAACGCTACTGAAATTCATGAATGTACACTATTAATGAGTTTCCTATAAAAAACAGAGAATCATTGCCCTTTGGGTATCAGTATTTGGTGGTCGGATGATTTTTTGCATATTCATTTGTTGCTGGTAAGCAAGAGCTAGCAGCTTAAATTTAGCTGTAGAACTCTTCAAATTATGTGTAATCCTCCTGTTGGCTTTGATGCCATTATGTACAACATCATTTTTATTTAATTTTGATACCTCCAAGGTGATTTTTGAACTGTTACGTTGGACAGCTCATCAAATTCAAATGGATTTGTGAATTAATAAGGTTAGATGGTCATTGATAAATCTTCTAAGTGTTGAAACCCTTTTTGAGAAGAAGAATTTTGTTTTGGAAAACTTATTAGGGATATGTGGAAAGGGTAGCAGAAGTTGAGTAGGTTGATGTGATGGCTGTATGATACCTTGAAAAAATTATGGCATGTTACTAATTTATACACAAGGTAATAGTTGAAAACACCATATTGTTGAGCTATACAGCAACGATTATCAACCATTTTACCTTAGCTCAGTTTCTACAAAGTGGGCAGTGCCGTTCATACTGCCTTACATCAAGGATCCATTATTAAAACGTAGAAAAGTTAGTTATTCTCTCAGGTGGTCTCATCAACTTTTATTGCTGCTTATTTTTAAATCAACATATACTGTAGAAGGAAACCCTAGAGGTAAAATTTAGATTAAAAAATGTGAAGAAAAGAATAGAGCAAAGATGCATGATTTCAACTTTTTTTGTTTTTCCGGTGAAGAAACTTGTTTATCTTAATTAGTTGCATCTCCTACTTTCTAGAAGAAGAATCAAAATATTCATCTAGGGTTTAATGAAACATGCATGTGATCACTCTTAGCTTGAAAATAGAAGCAACTACTCCTAGCATGGGGCCATGCTATTAGGGAACAACCAAATTTTGTGCAAATGTTAGGCAAAGCAAGGATTTGATTATAAATATGAAATATGCTGACCGATATAAGCATCTATCTCCTTGAGTGTAAGTTTCTGCCCAACATGTTTATCCTAATCAATTGCATCTCCTGCTTTCTAGAAGAAGAATCAAAATATTCATCTAGGGTTTAATGGAACTTGCATGTGATTGGTGAAAATGTCAGGCGAAGCAAGGATTTGATTGTAAATAGGAAATATGTTGACCGATATAAGCATCTGTCTCTCAAGTATAAGGTTTTGCCCAATAGACCTTGTCAGGGTATTACATATATTGTTCAAAGACATTTCATGGAATAATATCACCTTGTCAAGTGTGATTCATATATTATTCAGAGATATCTTGTGGAATAATCAAACATGGTGAGACTAATGATTGTTTGTTGTTTCTTGGAGGATGGATGACAAACTATGAAATTTCAAATATAAAATGATTAGTGTATTGTTGAGGGGTCACCTGCATGTTTGGAAAGTTGTGGGTTGCCATGTGGTAGTGTTGAGACTGTGAAAGCATTGCGGTATGATTCGACTTCAATATTCTTTTGAGGGTACCCATTGTTTATAATTTATGGTAATTTACAATTTGTTGGACATAAAACTTTTAAGATAAAATGTTTAAGATAATAACAAGTGCCACATAGTGGTGAGTACTTGCCTTTGTTAATTTTTTAATTGAGTGTAATTGAAATCTTAAATAATATGAGTTGTATACTAGAGTGTTGAAGAGTCTCAAGAAATGAATATTCGCATTGTTAGAAATAACCATTTACAATATAAGTGAAATGAATATTCGCATTGTTAGCAATAATCATTTACAATATAAGTGATTTGATCATAAAATATAAACGAAGTTGAATATGAATGTACACAACTTATTTTAACAACTTAATTTATACCAATAAATTATGCAAAATATTTTTGTTATTTGAAATGTTATTCTAGCCATTCTTTGAGAGCTTGAATAGAATATTCATAAAAGATGTTTTAAAATATCGTTAGCTATTGTTTGTGACTTGTAATGGGACCAAAGGTTGTATGAATTTTGAAGAGTTTCATGAAAATGATGTTTTTCCAAAAAAAAAAAACTCAATCATGAGCTAATCTTTAGTATTTCATTTTGCTAGAACCCTTACTCTCCTTAGGTTTTACAATAAGAAATTGATTTATTATTATTTTTTATATTAATTTTGTTATCAAATAAATTTTCAATATGAATTTTTTATTTAATATTATAAATATATGATAGATTATATATATTAAAAAAAATATATAATTCCTAATAGATCATAGTTCAAGATTAATTGTCATGAATTTTTAATTTTTTTATGTATATTAATTAAATAAAATAATTTTTATATGATAACATTTTTATAAAAAATATCAATAAAACTAATTAATCTAAATATTTAACACCAAACTACTGAAATGATTAATCTGGTTGCCCTCATTGTGATATGTTTTAATTGACAAATTTTTATATTATAATTTTTTGTTTTATGGGGAATCCTTTGGAAGTAGCATCAATTGATGGACTACTGGAATATCAAAAATTACATTATTAATTGGTAACTATATTCCTGCCTAAATGGTTGTCATGAATATTATTTGTTTTAGATTTCCCAAAAATCTGCGTATAACAACAAAAGTTGTATTGGTCAATCAGGATACAAAATTTTTTTTTTTATAATATGTAAACTTAAAAATTGCACAAATAACTTTAGAAAATAAAAATAGTTTTAAAAACAAAAATAAAACCCTGTTTGTAATTGGTTCAAATTAATTTTTTTAATAACTAGTTAACTGTAAAAAAAGTAAAGCTCATTACAATAGTATTTGTCTAACTCCAAGTACTAATAATGAGATAATTATGATAGGATTAAGAGTTGGCCAAACACATGAATAAAGAAACTAAATTAGTGCAATTAGAGCTGATCGGACTATTTCTTTGGTACTTTGATATTTACTCTATTTGGGTCACTTTGCAAACCGTGGATTCGACCTTTGCAAATCTGAAGATCAGATCCTCGTTGAAATTTTATTTTTTTACCTTCAAGTTGTTATGTAAATTATGCGGGGAGTGTTTAGATATCAATTGAACAACTTTTGGAGAAAGAGTGAAGATGAGAGGTATCATATAGATTGACCTAGATGTTGATGTAGACAAGGAAATGGATAATAATTGGCCCGGGCAATGCTCTTTTTGAATGACTATGCAAGTTGTAATAAGAGCTGATTGATATTCTGACACAGAAAATTAATCAAAGTTTGTCTTTGAATACAACTCTAAATGGTGCAAGTTGCCACAAAATAGTTCTATGTGAAAGGCAGGAAATAAATGATTACTATGCTTTATTAGATTGTTTGAACATATTCACCACGTTTGTTCTAGTGTTGGAATTTGAAAAAATTGTGGTAGAAAGTACATGAAAGAAAAAAAAATCTAACATCACGAATTGATAGTGTCTTTGTGTTTTACACGCCAAGAAGGCAGTGCTGCAAATTGGAAGAAACTAAGAATAAAGTCCTTGGGATATCTGTTATGCCCTGTGATCAACAAGGTAGTGGCTATGTTCAATGTTTTGTTTGATGACAAGACCAATGACTTGATTTCTTGATTGAGCAATCTTAAGATTTTTCCAGATTTTGTTCAATTGATCAGGCCAATTTTCATATGGATATTTGCATAGTTTAATGGATTAATTTTTTTAATTATTTTTTCCATCATACCATCTTGCAATATTGCAGTTGGCAATGCAAACATGGCTCCTTGTAAAGATTTATCTATTAACTTGAGATGACCAGTTTTGTGCACAATTTGTACATCTTGTCTGACCTGATTCTTTCCTTCCCTTTAGTTTGGGAAGTGCCAACCAATGGTAATAAAGTCTCTTTCTTTGGGAAGGCAAACAAATGTAATCATAAGGCTACAATTATGAATCAAATCTACTCATGGAGAGTGTTAAATGATTTTATTGTAAAATATTCTTGTATGTTCTTTTGTGGAGGCTAGAGGTAGTAGGAAAGGTTTTGGGATGCAGGCTGTCTTTACATTCATGCATGATATCAGAAATGTTTATATTACAGAATTTTTTATCACATTCGAGACATTGTTTCGTATCTATTTGATCTTCCTCTCTAAATTAAATCTAAAAGGGGAAAAGGATTTATTCAAGGAGTAAGGAGATCCAATGCTCAGGTATGCAATGTTTCTGATAATCATTAGGGACTGCATAGGCTTAACTCTGATATTATTTCTGTTATAAATTGCAAACAAAAATTATCACTCAGTTGAAATGAATTGAGTTTGTAGGAGAAATAAATGATAAAAAAATGCTTGAGTGACATAAAGAAATCTATAGCAGTGATAAGTGTGCATTTTAATTGATATTAGCTTACAAGAGTGCAAGTGGTCATTGATTTTCTCTAATATGCATGGTATAAAGTACAAGTTATTAAAGACAAAGCTTCCAAATTTGTCATTTGATCAGTGTTAAACTTTTTCTGGATCTGCTAGAGTCAAATCTAGGATTTCTAATTGGTGTTAGGGTGTTTTATCACTGAGCTACTAGCCCTCTTGATGACGTGGTCCATATTTGATTTAAGGGTGACTCATTTTCTAACAAATAAAAGTTTAGCAGATTCTTAGAAGATGGACACACCAGAATATTTATCTATGAGCTCTCTCATGGATATACATGGGGGAGAATGAGTGCAGAGAGGACTCCCTTTATCAATGCCTTAGATGCATTCATGGATGAAATAAGAGGAAATGGAGAGATGGTTTTCCAGCAAATGATAAGCAATGCCAGAAGGTTGAATGATCAGAGTTTGGTTTGGATGGAAGGCCCTCTTGGTTGGGTTGCCTAGTTCTAGAGTAGAACTTTTTGATGGTATTTTGTAGTTCTTTTGTTTACGTGTGTACTAACCTTTTCTTCATATTGATAATTGTATATGGTTGTATTTAGAATCCTGAGGTTGGTATATGTATGTGTTCAATAACCAGCCAATGTACTTGTAAGTAACTATATATGGTTGTATTTAGAAGCTTGGGGTTGGTATATGTATGTGTTCAATAACCCATGTACTTGTAAGTAACTATAGGTATGTGCAGTTTGTTAGGCAGTATGTGATGTTGAACTCAGATCTTACTTCATTGTATCTCAGTTTTTACCTTATAATCAACAAAAAAAAATACCCCTTTAGAACCACATTTTAGATGCTCAGGGATCCTATCTTAACCTAGCTCTAGTGACTGAGCTCTAAATAATATTTCTCCCTTGATACTAGTGTCTACTAAAAATATCTAATAAATAATATAATTATCTATTTTTAATTTCAATTAAACTTGTCCAAATAAAATTTCCAAATATTTTTTATAACTAGCTCAAATATATTTGATTTTAATGACATATATTAGAGTTCAAGGTACATGATAAAAATAGGCACCTCAGAAGGATATCTCTCAGCCTATTATATTGTTGTTTTAGGTTAAACTTTGATATTTGGTTTGATGACTGGTTGTGAACTTTGTTGGCCTTGTTGATTTTATTGTTGTAACTCAAGATAGGGTGATATGCAAATATTAAGGGGACTATTTATTGGATGAATTATACAAATTTTTCCTGGGTCAAAGTAACCAATGAGGATGGGTGGTGGTTATTGGTATGGTTTTCTAGGATTTTGTGAGAAGAAAAAATGCATGTTATGATAAAATTTAAAATGTTGTGTAAGAAAATAAGAGTTGCCACTTTATAGGTTTTAGATTTAAAGGTTGTCTTTGGGATGAAGCTGAATTTTTTTCCGATCCCTTTCCCCAATTTCAATACCACATATCATTTATCTATATTTATTTAAATTTGTGCCAATAATATTTAAAATTTAGCTATATAGTTTTTGACTTAGCATCCATTCTTTTTAAAAAGTAATGTTGAAGTCATTAGCTTTTTGAAAATTTAAAGCAAGTATACCTCTAAGCTCAAACAGTAATATTAAATTTTATGAAACACCCTCCCTATAAAAAATCCTAAAATTTCTCAACAAACCATTTTAGACATTTTATTGAGCTTCTGTGATATATAAATTGAATTATTTAAAAAAGGAATATTTTTAAAAACACACCATTTACAATCAAAATAAAAGATAAGAAATTGTTGCTATATAAATTGTTTTATTTAAAAAATATATATTAAAAAAAAATATAAATTTAATTTATGTTATTATTACTATTTGTTGTTAGGCAATACTATTGTAATTAATTAGATCAATTGTAAACAAGTATTCTTTTATTTTTTAAAACTTTGTTACTTTTGTTAAGTCTACATGCATATTTTTTAAGTTTACAAATTAGAAAAATTATTTTTCTTATCAACCATTGGAGAATATTGTTTTACTTGTTATAGAGGGATTTTTTTGGAGGCTTGCTAATTTTGTGGACACTTATGCTGCTACTAATATTTTATTAAGGTTTATTATTGTTTAAGTTTTTTAATTATAAATTTTATTTGATTTTTTTGAGAACTTCAATGATTTACCCATAACTAAAAGTGTCTATATTTTTTTATTTATTTATTAAAATATCGTCCTCTATTTAATAAAGACCCACAGTTCCAATCTTCTAGTACTTGCAAATAAAACTATTTCAAACCCATTTTGGTATATAATTTTTTAATTATAATTCAATTATTATAATAATATCATCATAAGATTAATATCAATATTTACATTACATTGTTAAATAATAAATATATTAATAATTATATTTATTTAAAAAATTATTATTAATTGTTATAAATATTAAAATAATATGTTAATTAAATCATAATCTACATTACATATCAATTATTATGAAATTTAAAAAAAATTAATTATTTGATATAGTGAATGATAATTAATTTTTCAACACAAATTTCTTAAAATAATATAATATTTTTTTTATCTCTATATTTATGAAAATTCAAATTAATGAAATAAAATCAATTATAAATTATAAATTTTCAACTCTTTTTTATTATTCTCTATAAATACTAACATGGAAATATTATAATAATTGTTCAACTAAAAATCATATTTATATTAAAAAATATTTCTTATTAATATTATGTAATTATAATTGATAATTTCATCTATATATTAATTTGTTAATAATCAATTTGAAATTGACATATTTGTTATTTATATAATATGTATTATATGTTAATAAGTTTTTTTTTATAATTATATTTATTATTTATTATTGATATATATTCTTAGTTATTAAATATTAAATTAATGAATAATGATAATATTTGGCAAATGATCTCTGCGAATGATCTCTACATAAAGGATGCGAATGAATTGAAGATCGGCGATACTGTGGATGAGCTCTGCATAAAGGATATGAAATACTGCGGATTTGGTGTCTGCAAGTTAGGGCAATGGCAATACTCATTGCGCCCTTGCTGATGTGGATGCCCTCTGCGCACGTAGACTAGTGAATGTGGTGGAGGAGACCACTCTCCTCCATGTGGTTTGAACCTCCTTTCCTACCTTACGCATTTACTTTATTTCAAATTTTCTTGGCTTGCTAGTTGTCTTCCTTGTTTACGATCACATTTGAGACTGTACTCCCTCTGCAAGAGCATTGCACTTGGCTTTTAATGGAGCCTGAGGATGTTATTGTCCCAGACCCATCGCCTAAACCTAACCTCTCACTGCCAAAACCTAAGTGATCCTTCTTAGACACCGTCACGGGTCCTAAGGATGGCATCTCCTACGATAGAAATGCTAAGTTCATGGCTGGCAGAGAAGGTAATACCCTTGCCATCTCCATAGACCTGTCCTCCATTTTGCCTAATGATGCTATGTCTAAAGAAATCCTTCTTGAGAAGAATAGACTAAAAAACACAATAATTTTCTTTGCCATTGTTGATGTTGAAAAATGCCCCCCTTGCAAATTTCTAGATGACTGGTTTCATAATTTTTGGAATTTAAAACTTGCTTAGAGGTTTTCATTCTGTAGACAAATACAAAAGGGTTTGTTTATTATCTTTTTTTCCTCACAAGAAACACAGGTTGAGGTCTTAAAAAAATAATAATGGGCCATAGGGAACACCTCCTTCCGTGCCCTTGCTTGGTCACCTGAAGCCATCAATGAGGAAATTATGGCTCTCTCATGCCCTAGGTGGCTTCTACTCAAAATCATCAAACCTGTGGGCAAATTTGTTAGGATGGACGATTCAAATAGACTTATCCCCCACCTTGATGCTAGAATGCTAGTTTCAATCAAGCCAGGAATTGATATGCTTGACACCCTGAACCTTACGATTGAAAATGAGGTGTATTCATGCCCTCTGGAAACCCTAGGAGGGCTAAATGCTTGCTTTCTATGCAAAAAGGAAGGACACCAGCATAAAAAATGCCCTATTATTAAGAAAAGAACTGCTAAAAACAATGTCGGTCCCACCAAGAGTGATCAACGGAACCCTAAAAACATCGAGTTAGTGCCACCAGTGTAGGGACTTGACACCACCCCTCTGCTTGCTAACAGCCCCCCTGGCACTAGTATGAATAATCTGGTTAATGGGGTGATTGGCTATGGTAACTCTGCCAATGTCAGGCCCCTCCAACTCGTGCCCACCCTCTTGCTCCCTCTACCATGGACACCTCCAAAGCCCCCTCGGATGATGGCTTCTTATTAGCCATCAGTAAAAAATGCCGGAGGAAGAATGCGCAGGAATTGGTGGTGGATAAAATCTGATCTAGAATCAAATAGAGTAACTCTAGGAAGAATGCCTCCTCCTAGTCTTCGAGCGCCTGCCTAACATTGAACCATTTAAATGTAAAGTCAATAATTAAAAATTTTGAGGGCAATATCCCTAGTAGTATTGCTATGGACTCCAGAACTGGCTCTGCTGAAATGGCTCATAGACTTGGAACTCCTCTAAGCTACTCCTCTATGACTCCCATTTTACCACCTCCTTTGGGTCTCGATAACACTATTGACAAGGGTGGTGTCCCTAAGGTGTTTAATGAAATTGACGACTCTTGCGTTATTCAAGTCATTCTTGCTAACACTACAACTACCTCTGAGATGCTCCCTAATGTGCTTCTTCCCTTCAATTCAACATCTAAGTCTTGCACGGACTACAGTAAATTGGCCCTTCTAGGCCAGAACGAGGAAGGAAACTTCGGTCCACTAACCAGTTCCGCCCCTAGTGAGGAAGAGGAATACCAGTTGGACCAGTGCTCCATGACCAAGAAAAAAGGGAGGCCCTTTGGCTCCAAGAATAAAAAGAAGGGGTTTAATCCCCCCACAATCCCTGACATCCCCTCCAGCTCCAAGGTTGTCAGCTACTCCTTAACCCCCTCTCATTAATGATGAAGTTTATGTCTTGGAATGTGAGAGGGTTGGAGTCACCCGACAGAAAGTTCATCGTGAAATGATTCCTTGACATGCATAAGAATACTAATTTTCTTCTACTACAAGAGCTAAAAGCTACTGAATTTACCCTTGAAACTACTCTTGACTATATTTGGAAGGGTGCCATTAAAGTCTTCTCTAATCACCCCAGAGGCAAGGGTGGGGTTGGACTCCTTATCAATCCCAAGTGGTCCAATCTCATTACCAACAAAGGTATCTCCCCTTGCAATAGGGCTATCTAGAGCTCCATCAATCTGAAAGGCACTCACTTTGGAATCTATTCTGTGTATGCTGCTAATGATCATAGAGACAGGATTATTTTATGGGATTGGCTTAGATCTCTCCCAAACATCCCTTGGACAATTGCGGGGGATTTTAACATGGTTGAAAACAACTTTGACAAAGTTGGTGGCCTACCCTTCACTTGGAACAATTTGGAAAGAGAACACTGGAATGGGCTGAAACTACACAAATCCCTATTTGATCCAATGGAGGATCTTGGACACTCCCCCCTCGGCCTATGGCATACCTGGTGCAACTAACAGAAGGGAGAAAGTAGAATTTACTCTAGATTGGACTGATTCTATGCTAATAAAGAGAGCTTTTCCTTCCTACTTGATGCCCAAGGTAGGCCTATTTCTGTTAAGCCTACATCCCTATCCGACCACCACCTTGTTATGGCTCTTATTCATAGTAGAAATATTATGAATAGCTATGTCAATAACTCCAGTAAATTTTTGCTTAACACCTCCCTCGTCAAGGACTAGGATGTCTTGACTGCCCTTCATCTCATTAGTCTCCTTAATTGTCAGAACAATCACCTCCCTTCGAATATTGATAGATGGAACTTTAATGTGAAATCATGGCAAAAAATCCTCCAGACTATAGGGCAAAAAAAGGAAAAAGATTTCAGATTTGCTGAGAAATCGCTCACCAACTAGCTCCATTCCCTTGAACTTGACATCTAGAGTAACCCTAGTTGTGCTCACAAGGCATGCTAGAGAAGCTCTTAGAAAACACCAACAAGTTAAGATCCATGGGGCTATGGTAAAGGCTCGCACCCAGTGGCTGCAATATGGAGAGAAGGGCTTCAAATTCTTCTTTAATCTACTTAAACATAAATAGTCCAAGAAAAAGATTGATAGGTTGATCATCGATGGAAAGGAAATTATTGATCTTCCTAGTATCAAAAAGGCCTTTGATTTATTCTACAAAAATCTGTTCACTTCTGAAGATACTACCATTACGAAGGACACTAGAGACAAATACAAAACCTTGATCCCCACTAGGATCTCCCCTGCTGAGTCTACCCTCCTCAACCAATGGGTATCTATTGAGGAAATCACTACTACTATTAACTCCCTAAAATCTGACAAAGCACCAGGCCCGTATGGCCTCCCTATTGAATTCTACAAAGCCAATCTTGAATGGATTGCCAGTGACATGCATGGGGTTTACTCTAAAGCCTTCGACAATGGAACCCTTGGTGCTAACATTAACAAGGGGACTATCAAGATGATACCCAAAGATGGAGAATGGGCCTTCATCAAGAACTGGAGGCCTATCACTCTCCTCAATGTCTCTTACAAAATTTTGGCTAAAGTTATTGCCCTTCGACTTGAAAAGATCCTCCCTAAATTCATCTACCCTACCCAAATAGGCTTTATCAAGGGCAAATATATCTATGAGAACTTCATTACGAGCTGGAAAGCCATGGATTGGGCTAGAGCCTCTAACCAAGACATTGCCATGTTCCTGCTGGACTTTGAAAAAGCTTACGACCATGTGGAATGGGACTTTATCATCATGATGCTACAAGCCTTTGGGTTCTCGGATAACTTCTGTAAATATGTTAAGGTCCTGCTACAGGATGCCTCGGCCCAAATAGAAATCAATGGTTCCCTCTCCCAGAACATTCAACTTAGTAGATCTATCAGGCAAGGCTGTCCTCTTATGCCCACCATTTTTGTCATTGCGTCCAATGCTCTGTACTATCTTTTTAGGGATGACTCTCTATCCCCCTGTGTCAAAGGAGTTAAGCTCCCTGATGACTCCAGTGTCCTCAATATCTAGTTTGTAGATGATACTGCCATTTTCCTTGAACTTTCACCCTTGAACATTGACAATATTGTTCAAAAGCTTAAAACTTTTGGTATCATGTCTGGAGCTAAAATCTCCCTTGCCAAATCTACCCTCCTTGGCTGGAAAGAGAAACCCCTTGACTAGCTTAGTCCCTATGGATTCCAATGGGGATGCCCCAGCAAAATTGTCTGATACCTCGGCATCCCCTTCTCTGTTTCTCCCTCTCTTAAAGAGAGGTGGTAGTGGATTAAGGATAAGATTGACAAAAAAATACATAGGTGGGATAATAGATTCCTCTCTCTGGCTGGAAGAATCCAAGTTTGTCAGATAATCCTCTCCTCATATAGTGTCTACTACTCCTCCTCTTGGATGTTTAGTAACTATCAAATCCTTGATATCCAGAAAACCATAAGACAGTACCTTTGGTCAGATGACAAAGGTGGGAAAAAAATTCATGTGGTTAAGTGGAAATGGTGTCACATATCTAAGAAAATGGGCGGCCTTGAGTTAAAGGATCACAAGACCCAAGGCATTGCCCTTGCTGCAAAATGGATCTTTCATGCATTAGATGGCATGGAGCCCTAGAAAGTCTCGATTAGAAATAATATTGAGAGAGGTGTTCCTAAAAATGCTAAGTCTTGGAAAGCCCTTCTCCTGGCTAACTTGGTGGCAGGTCGCTTTCCTATTTCCGTGCAAGGCTCATATGTTTTTAAATCCATTTGGAAGGCCTGGGAGCATATTAGACATCTTATTGACAACCTTAGTAGTAGCAGCAATGGCACCATTCATGGGGAAAAATCAATCTGGTGGAATCTCTTTCATGCTAATAAACCCCTTCCCCTCATGCAACGTTGCTCGGCCAAGTTTTGGGATAGATCCGGCATCAGGGTCTTTGAGGACCTATTTGAGAATGGTGCCTTGCTCAGCTGGGAAGAGCTCAGTGCTTCCTACAATCTCTCACCCACCCAGAAAAGAACCTACCATATGGTTAAGAATGCCTGTGCCACTCTTGCCCCACCCACTAGCACTAATATAGACTCCCACCATTTCTTGACTCTCAAGTGGAAGGATGGCTCTCTCCTACCGAATATTGCATGCCGCACCATTTTTGACCTGATCTCTAATGATGACTCTATTATTAAACATGTTAACACTCTATGGTACTTGGATCTTCTTGACAACTCCTGGTATAAATGCTTTACTCACCTATGGAAAAGTCTGATTCCCCCTAAGATATAATGTTTTAAATGGCAACTTATAATTGACAGACTCCCGTTAAGGAGAAACCCTCCCCGTACTGATATTTGCTCCATTTGCAGACTTCCTGAGACCAACAGACACATTTTCTTTGACTGCTCCTTTGCCAGGGAGGTTTGGTTGATTTTATATTCCTAATCAAGTGGATACCTTTATCATCGTCACTAGTTTTATTGATGGTCTAAAGAAGGACACTAATACTTTCTGGTTTATCTTATCTTCTTATATCCTTTGGTTCATTTGGAAACTGCAAAATGAGGATAAATTTGATGGCACTGGCAGGTGTCTTACTAATTCTCTTTGTAGACTCACCTTTTTTAAAATTGCTTCGTAGGTTTCTTTCGTGATGAATCTCAAAAAGCATAAGTTCCTCTAGTTCCTACAAGATGGTCATGCCACTATGTTCATACACGAGATGAAGGATGGCTATGAGTGGAGAAGGCTTTCAAAGAACCAGTCCTCCTTTGAAAAGGCTCTGAAGAAGCTGCTTGAAGAGATCAACAGTAACAGGCTGCCTGAGGCTAACCGTATTGCCATGCTGGCTCAGATCTAGGACCAAAAGAAGGCGATTTGGATGGAAGGGGCCCAAGGATGGACCACATGGATCGATCCTCTCGATCACATTCTGCAATAGTGCTTTGATTCTCCTTTTCCATTGTTCCTTTTTGACTTCGAATTGCTCTCTAGTAATGTAACGCAGATCCTCAGTGATTTTGGTGGTGGAGGCCTAGCCTCCCTTGTCTATAACTGTTTGTAACTTGTTTACTCTCGATCTTTAATATAAAAAAAAAATTAATGAATAATTAAGTAGATTTATTTATTTTATTATTAATGCTAAATTATTATTTTTTAATTTTTAATTATTAATGTTAATAATTATCATATTATATCATGTTATATCATAATATTAAATCAATTCTATAATAATTAACTAGATTTATTTAGTTATGATTAATGCTAATTTTTTTATATTTTTATATTAATATATAAAATTTATATTCACAATTATTCTATTATATCAATATTATAAGGCAAGTGTGGCACTTGTTTAAAAATATAATAGAATTTTACTTTTTGGGATTTATGATGATACACATCACCCCCTTAGCTCATTCATGTTAGATGCCATTCTTATTTTATAAATGTTGATATTTCATGACAATTAATGCATCAACTTTTAATTAATGTCACATTTATGCTAGGTGTCTTCCTTACCTTATAAATGTGGATATTTAATGAAAATTAATGCATTAACATTTAACTAATGTCACATTCATATTAAGTGTCTTCCTTACTTTATAATTGTAGATATTTCATAAAAAATAATACATTAACGTTTAATTAATATCAAATTCATATTAAACATCTTTTTTATATTATGAATATGAATATTTTATAATGATCAATATATTGAATTATAATTAATTAATATATTAATTTTTAACTAATATCGCATTGCTGTTAGGTAACTTTCTCATTTTATAAATACGAATATTTCATGATTACAAAATAGTGCTCGAATTGTCTTCTTAGTTGGCGAGGGTAACAAATGGACAAGAACGTAGGTAACTGCGATTTAATTAATGCCTTTGATTGACAAGGTTTAAATACAAATATGCGATTGTCATCGAGTTGAATTTTGGAGAATAAGAATGCTTATTTGTTTTATGTGAATAAATAAATTTTGTCGATTTGGCATCTTTTGTTTTGTTGCAAAGAGATGTCTCACTGCTTGACTTGACTCACTCTTCAAGATTCAAA
Organism: Cryptomeria japonica; assembly: GCF_030272615.1. Taxonomy (NCBI): domain Eukaryota; kingdom Viridiplantae; phylum Streptophyta; class Pinopsida; order Cupressales; family Cupressaceae; genus Cryptomeria; species Cryptomeria japonica. The sequence continues at coordinate 138,770,058 of NC_081415.1, forward strand.
AATATATATTTAAAGAAATATGATGAATAAGAGGTAAATAAAAAATATTTCAAAGTATACTAATATGAATAAGAGTCGTATTGGATGGGTGTTTTTGGAAGTTTTTTTTGGATTATTTAATGTTGGTCTTAATTTTAATATTTTTATCACATATTTATATGATGATTGGAATATTAGGTGAAATGTATATGTATAATAGAAATTAAAAGAACTATCATTAAAAATAATTGTTTATATAGTTTATATTTAATATATCTTTAAGCTTAATTTTCATTATTCTTCAATTTAAGATTTTAGTTCATAAATATGTTAGATAAATTAATGGTCATTTAATTATATTTTCACATGTCTTTAATTGTATTTAGATCAAAATATATTAAAATAAACAATATTCCTATCCTATGTTGCCTCAAAAAAATATGTGATAGACATAAACAATTTATATGATATATTTTTTTTAAAGGTTAGACATATGTACAAACATATAATAGATTATCTTTATGACCATAGCCATTGCAAGAATAATACTATCCATGAAAAATGTAATTCATCTTGTTTGTTACAACTGGGTTATGATTCTAACTCACAACATCATTTCTATAGTAATTTTCTTTATAACACTGAATACTTCTATGGTTTACAACTTTATGTCCAAATTTATTGCATTGGAAACCATAAGCATTAAAGGACGGGTACCTTTGTGCATTAGGTTGATGAACCAGTGGCCTTCTTGCACTCATGTTCTAATTTCAGGTTTTTCCTACATCTTCCGATTTCTTCTCAACTTTAGTTTTAACTTCTTTGTATTTGTTGTTATCATTCTAGTCCAAACACACAATGGGCTAAAAACCAAGAGTGGTCTTGTCCAAATGAGCTTTCTTCATGCTGGTTAGTTCTTCCAAGAGTTTTCTACTATCAAGCAACTTATTATCTTCTTTCAACTTCTTCACTTCTTCCCCTAGCTTCTCACATCCCACATAATTTAGCTTAATTATTTCTTTCAAGGTTTTCTCCAACTTGTCCTTCTCCTCAATTTGCATCAAATATTTCATAGTCTCATTTTTTTGCTTCAATTGATTGTTAACCTCCTTATGCCTCAATTTGAACTTCTGGATTTCCTCTCTCATCTTTTGCACACATTCAATTTCTACATTTACATTCTCTTTCAATTCCCCATTCTTTAATTCAACATTTTCTAATCTTCAAGAGTTGTCTAGAAGTCTTCATCCAACTGAAATTCTCTCATCATGCACATAGGTGCCATGATGCAACTAACATGGATCTCCCTCTTGAGTGGTTAAGCTTCCAAGCTAGGGACCAAAGCTCTAATACCAATTGTTGAATTGCTTGAAGGGACTAGAATACTAAGAGGGAAGGTGAATCAATATTCCCATAGATTCTAAAACTTTCTCCAAACTTAAAACTTTTGTTGATACATTAATCTAATTAATTATGCTTAACACACATGAAACAACAAATGCATAATGAACATGAAAAATACAACTACAAAAGGAACACCATAATTTATACATTGAAAATCCGAATGGGAAAAACCATAGAGAGTGTTGAATATTAGGAGAATATAGCTAGTTATATGGTGTTTACAAAAGGGTGGCTCACTTCTAAATTGCAAAAATGACTCATTTCTAGAATGCTCACTACAAAGATATTAAAATAGCTTATTGTGAGAATGATCGCTACAACAAGTGTGATTCAACTAAAGAAAGTTGCATCTCCAAATGTGTGAGATCAATTCCAAGTTAAGCTCATATCATGACTCACAAACCTTAATTCCAAATGATAGGGATAATTTTAAGAAACCACACTCCCCCCTGAGAAAAAGTGTAAAATCTCGGCGAATTAGACATTATTTTTTGGGGGAAAATTTCATATTGATGGCCAAAAAAATTTCAAATTTGGAAAAAAAAATTAATTTGCATTGGCATTTTTTTAGGGTATGAAAATTCCAAGGTGAATCATTTTTTTTATATTGCATATAAGGGAAAAAGACTGTTACCAAATGATCAGAGTATTCTACATGACATATAAAGTTTTTCTACATGTACCGCAGGCCCAGTAACATACTACACAGGACTAGAAGATTGTTATGTGCTATATACAAAAATGCACAGAATTATACATATATGACTAGAAGGCATATTTTCAATACAAACATTAAAAAATACTCATAACCGAAGAACTGAAGTGCTGGGTCTAGATCACAACAGTGTCTGTTCTTGGTCTGCTTCCATCCATGTAGTCCACCCTAGGGGACCCTCCATCCACACAACTTGTTTGCCTTCGAGTAATTGTGACAGCATCTGAATCTGGTCTTTAATTGGTTCTCTGACTTAGGCAACCTCTAGTCCAAGGCTCTCCATAGCTAGGTCAACATCTTGTTTTCCTCCTGCTACCTGCCTCCATTTGTACCCATTCTCCATCTCATGAAGGTACATATTTGCATTTCCATCCTTAATGAACCTAAGTAATTTATGCTTCTCAATATTCATTGTCACAATGACATGCAAAAAAATGCGTTGAAGGGTTAGTCCACGAAAAAGACTCAGTAAGGGCCCTACCTATACCTTGGAATTTGTCTTCATTTCCGATTTTCCATATATACCATAAAATTTCAGTGGAAATAATATGCCAAAATAAATTAGTGCCAGTTTTTGAGACCCTTAATATACCCAATTAGGACATCAATCACATTAAATTGGTTAGGAATAGAAATACCAAATAAAAACCATATTTCTCTAGCATTAAAAATTCTTCACTGACATATCCCAGTCCCAATCCTTTTTTGATCTGGCTTTTCTTTTACCGTTTCGTGCATTATCATTTATGGCATTATCACCCAAGTTGATTATATGATTCCAGCTAACTTGGGTATCTACCAGATAATCTTATTCAAGATCATCTTGATCTGAGATATCAGGTTCATCGTCATCTTTAACATGCGGTGTAGGTTGTGAATTTTGTACTTGTACTTGTGATGACATACCTTTCTGATTTTCAGCACAATCTTTTCCAAAGCCAAAGTATGAAGACAAGATTTTGCATTTTGTTGGCCTCGCATGGCCTTCCCCACATTTAGGTTTCCTACCCTTCTTCCTATTCGACATCTCCAATGAAATAAAGGCAACAAAAAATATCAATTTTTTGAAGAAGTAATAATAGACTATAAAGTATAATATATGTTTCATTGGCCCTATGACCCACAATCTAGATGTCAAAGGTCTGAATCTCCCAGTTGACCACTTGCCACTGACGGGTCCCCACTGATTAAGAATGAACTCAATAGTGAAAATAGATATAGATAAATTTAGAATAATATTATAACACTTCAAAAATATGATTGCTCACCTTTAGGTCACTAGCAGTTGCCAATGCAGTCAACAACAATGATTTTCCTTGGTCTAAAACTTCACTATTGATCCGGATTCAGAGCCTAGAATGCACCAAATTGTGTAGAGATAGATCTGATCTTTGAATGTATTTATACCAATCCTTATATGTCAAATTCCATGGGAATTTTATATGGTATACAAATATTTGGTGAATCCCACTTAACTATAACATGACTTATGTAATTTTCGAGGTGTCGTCGAAATAACTGGCAAATATAATATAGTTGGCAAAAATTGGGGTGAATGGAGACATGTGTCGGTAAAATGTCAGGCGAATTGGGTCCTCCTGGCTAACAAATCTTCATATGCCTATAGTTGAATTATGGTCATATATTAAGGAAACCTTGGAGAGTGTAGGCAAAAAATTTAAATTTATTGTGTGTCCACCATATATTGTATTGGCAAAATCCTTGCATAGAACTATTAAATTACATAAAACATATTGCGATCAGGCCATGAATTTTATGGAAATTGATAATGTTTTGGTGACATGGCTAGTCCCACTCGGTACAAAATATTTGCCATTTCCCAGGTCGTTGACATGAACAATTCACCATTGGCGAATATTCACCACTAAAGTAATATCTGGTCCTAAGGGGTCACGCATGTGTTCTAACACATGCATGACCCCTTGGAATTGCATATGACCCCTTATAAAACCCTAGTGTGTATGACATACCCTTTAGTCCATCACATAGTGTCCTAAGGGGCCATATGTGGTCCTAAGGGGTCACGCATGTGTTAACATATGTGTAACCTCTTAGGACAACTTATGACACTTTATAACACCCTAGTGCATATGACATGTACCCCTTAGGATAAAAATGTAGTGTTCGAAGGGGTCATATGTGGTCATAAGGGACCACACATGTGTTCTAACACATGCGTGACCCCTTGGGACCAGATATGACCCTTTATAAAATCCTAGTGTGTATGACATACTCTTTAGTCCATCACAGTGTCCTAAGGGTTCATATGTGGTCATAAGGACCTGACCCCTTAGTACCACATATGACCCCTTATAACCTCCTATTATATACAACATGTACCCCTTAGTATCATATAATATCCTTAGGGGTCATATGTGGTACTAAGGGGTCACGCACATGTGTTATAACATATGCATGACCCCTTAGGAACCACATATAACCCCTTATTAAATCCTAATGAATGTACAACATAACCCTTAGTCCATCATAGAGTGTCCTAAGGGGTCATATGTGGTCCTACTTGGCCCACCACGCATGTGTTAACACATGGACATGACCTCTTAGGACCACATATGACCCCTTATAACATCTTAGTGTATACAACATACCCCCTAGGATCACATAATGTCCTAAGTGGTCATATGTGGTCCTAAGGGATCATGCATGTCTTACAACACACATTTGTGACCCCTTAGGACCACATATGACCCCTTATAATATCCTAGTGTATACAACATACCCCTTAGGATCACATAGAGTCCTAAGGGGTTATATGTGGTCCTAAGGGGTCACACATATGTTCTAACACATGCACACTACCCCTGAGGACCACATATGACCCCTTATAACATCCTAGTGTGTACAAAATACCCCTTAAGATCATATAGTGTCCTAAGGGGTCATATGAGGTCTTAAGGGGTCACACATGTGTCCTAACACATGCGTGACCCCTTAGAACTGCATAAGCACATGTGTGACCCCTTAGAACTGCATAACACCCTTTATAAAATCCTAGTGTGTATGACATATGGTCCCTTAAGATCACATAGTGTCCTAAGGGGTTGAATATGTGGTCCTAAGGGATCATGCATGTGTTCTAATGTTGGCATTTTGAGTTTGTTGGTATTTTTCATCAAGATTACATTAATGATATGTTGTCATTGATGTCAATTGAATAGGTAAATGGTATTCATGTTATTATTGATATTGTTGTTTTTGATATTGGCTAGTAACCGATAAGAAGAGATTTGTGGAAGATGTTGTAAAACTGTAAGTTAAGTTTGTGAGTTGAACCGGTGTAAAGGGTTAAACCTTTCTATGTAATGTAACTAGTAAAAACCCTACCAACTATTAAACCCTAATTGACCAAGTTTGATGGTTTATTATCTGATAAGCGGTAATGATGGAGACACATGTGATCATTTGATTAAGGAGATATTCAAATTGTTTTGGCACATTTGTTCTTGTCTAGGGAAGGAGCAAAGTGGATTGCATCTAATGCACAATGCATGATGAGTTACAAAGTCCAATAGAGTGGTGATCATGGAGCGGTTGAAATTGTCTTGAACAATGTGAAGAGATTGTCATGATTTCTAATGGTCAAGATGGTACTAACTTACTTGTAATCTCAATGATGAGAATTAGGTTTTTGCTGTATTACTGACCTAATTGATTTCTATTTAAGGTCGATGAAGTTGTTTGTTAAGGTTGTTTGCAAGGTTGGTAGAAAACCTATAGAGTGTGTAGTTGACAAACTGGTGAATAGATCTGAAGGTAGACTAAAGGTTATAGAAGGATCTGATCAAGCAAAAGTAGTGTGATTCAGACAAATCAACAAAACTATTATTTTCTAACAATTATAGCAAAAGTTAAATCCCTTAATCTGGTAAGCTCTAACAAGATTGGTTACTCATTAAATCCTCTAACAAGGTGGTCCATTAGCTTGGATTCTTAAATCCTCTAGTGAGGTTACTTCTAACAGGGCATTATGCTTCTGACAAGGTATATTTGTAAATCCCTTAACCAAGTTACTCCTAACCGAAATTAGTTCTTAACAAGACTTATTGTAAAGCTCTAACAGGATTTGGATCCTACTAGGGAAAACTTCTAAATAGTTTAGATAGCTATCCTTGTGAGTCTCATCTCACCATGGTTTTTACCTATTTGGGTTTTCCACGTATCAACATTTGTGTCAAGTGGTGAATGTTTTTGTGGTTGTGATCTTATTTGTTGATTTGGTTAATCTTTGATAAGGCATGTTAAGTAGAAGCATTGAGAGATGAATATGTTGAGTTATGATTAAGCATTGTTGATATTCACAAGATTGAAGTTGTTTACTATTAAAGTTGTCATAACAGTTAAACCAGTCGATGTCAAGTATTCTTATGAATATTGATCTTAATTGAGATATGATTAGTTTGTTTGACTGAGTTTGAGTTTGGGAACTTTGTATAAGTTTTTCAGTATACTGATTCACACCCCCCCACTCTCAGTATTCTACTAGATACTTATTCTTTCATCATACCATCAAGTAGTATTAGAGCATCTCAGGTCTTCTTAATCCAAAAGCCTAACAGCTTTAGGAAAAGATCTTGTAGATCATGATGAAGAAAGAAGGTCCAAAGTTCAACAAAGATAATTATAGAATATGGAGTGATAGAATGAAGATTTACATTAAGAGTCTTGGTAGTCAGTATTGGGAGCATATAGAAAATAAGTATACTACAAGTACTAGACCCCTGACTGATGATCAAAAGAAAGAACGCTAAGAAAATCACTAGGCACTAGAAGCCATTATTAGTTCCCTGTATGATACTGAATATGTAGATGTTCATGGTCTTGAAACTGTATATGAAGTATGGAATAAACTGGAAGATATTTATAGTGATGATGAACAGGTTAAGATTACCAAAGAGGAGAGTTTAAGAGGCAATTTTGACGACACGATAATGTTCGAAGGTGAGAATATCCAGTAGTATGGTCAAAGGATTAGAGAGATAGTTGGTGAGATAAAGAGTGTAGGAGGGAAAGTGGAAGATGTTGGCATATGATGAAGCGGTGATAACATATGTTGTCATTGATGTGAATAAGTGCTCAAGCAGGTGAACCAGTATTCATCGGTATGAATATTGGAAGCAGTTATGGTCAACCGAGAAGGAGTGGACTGGTTTCGGGGTTCACTAAGTATGACTATCAGTTGGTAGTCTTTGTTCAGCTCTAGGGTTTCCAGTTTGGCTTGTACGATGCAACCGATGATGTTTTGTTATAAGTTAGTTAAGAACAAGGACAAGGATTAATATGCCACATCAGCTATGTGCGCATGAAGGATTACTTCGAGGATCTTGTGCATGAAGATCGAATGCATTGAATGTCTACCTCGGGAATGTGCGTTTTTATTAAAGGTATGCGAAAAGCGTGTGATGGGTTATTGTTTTCTAGAAAGTGTACACAAAAGGGCTTCTCTAGCTCTACAATCATTCTCAAGATCCTTATCAAGACCTATTGGAGGAGCATTGCCAGATGACAAATTAAATGGGGTAACTCCTTTCTTAGTGATCTCCCAAATTTCCTTTCCATGACATCTTAGATGATTCTCCATCTTAATCTTCCATACCCTGTAATTTGTTCCATCAAGCCTAGGAATTTCTCTCTGGAAAACAACTGCAGATGTACTTGATGAACTTGAACTGCTAGATGCCATAGGATCTTCCTCAAGCAATTAAGCTTATGTAGATAGGACCAAGCTCTCATGCCAATTTTTAGACAACTTAGATAACCGGAGGACAACTAAGAGGGGGGGTTGAATTATTTTTCAACAGATTACATAACATTAAGCATTCGAAACCTTATTACCGAAATACATAAAATCAATATCGGAATGCATAAACCAAATACTAGAATAATTGATATAGCAATTAAACATAAACATAAATCACAAAATAGTTACCATTCATCCACAACACATTGCACCAAGATTTGTATGTTGAAAACCTGGTAAAGCAAAAAACCACAGTGGGAAGCCTATCCACAGTCAGATAATACTTCTGCAGTAAGTATGTGATTACAATATGAGGGGCTTGTACATGCACAAAGGCCAACAACCTAGAGTGCATTGCTCATCACAAAAGGAGCCTCACTGACTACAAAATAAATCCAGACTACAATCAGAAAAGAAGAGTGAACTGCAAAGATAGCATCTCCTATGCCTGAGAATAGTTTCGGTTAAGCTCAATACCGGAGGTCTTAAACCTCTCTTACCAACCCAATTCCATCACCTATGATCGACCAAAACCTCTGCATATGATTACAAAATTATTCTCACACAGATAGTCCTATTTCACATTCCCATGATCTACAAAGAGATCTTACATCATATTTATACCAACCCGGGACCTAAACAATTAGGTCGGCCACCTAAAAAATAGTACAATAAGTTCATAATATAAAACCACAATCCAATGATCAACCAAGCTTGATTAGCCTGAAAACAATTTAAACCAATCATGAAATCCCACTGATAACGCATCAAGAACATCCTCCAACATGTTACATAAACTAGTCCATAACCTAGATAACACCGGACCCAAAATGGGTTGGCATAAACCAAATCCAACACCACCGATCAACAGGAACACGAACATGATAACCAACAACATCCTAAGAACCATCTAGAAGTAACACCAACACCACTTATCACATGCATCAAAAGATCTTCAACAAAGCTCTACCAGTAAAACCCTTACTGGTGACCAAAAGGCTTACTAGAGCAAATGATAGCTCCTAAGTCATCAAATCCCAAACCAACTTATCGTGATACACATCTAAATAGCATGAATGAAAGATCCAAATTAATTGCACAAACCAAAGTATATTGGAGCATACTAGATCAATATCATAATCCAACCACTCTACCAGAACCAACCTGAAACCGGTAAACAACTAAAACATATAGGATTTGATGGTCAGGATTGGATGATGCAGAATGACTTGAGATCTATTTTAGATCATTTCATTTTAGGTAATGTATTTGATGGTCAGGATTGGGCTGCATGTAATTATAAACCTAAAATGGTTAGGGTTCAAGGTTTATGCTACCAACCTAATTTTTGTCTATATGGTTGATGAGTTTTGTTATTGAAGTGTTGGAAAAAGTTTTGTTTGTGTCCGCATGTTGGATATTTAATACTTGCCAAACCAAAGTGAGGAATTTGCACAGTGTGATTGCAGAAGAGAGGAACCAAAAAGGATCTGCCTTAGAAAGGAGTGTTGTTATGAGATCGAAGTGTCTTACCTATTGTCTTCTAATCATTTAAACAAAAGGTAAATACCTTGACTGGGTAGCTTTAATAGGATTTGTTGTAAATCCTCTAACTAGGTGGCTCAAGTTCATTGAGTTATTTAAATCCTCTAGAGAGGTAACTCTTAGCAGGGTTTGAACCTTTAACTGGGTATATAGCCATCCCTTAACCGGGTGATCCCTAACAGCATCGGTTCCTAACAAAATCTTTATTGTAAAGTTTGTAAGCGAACTAGGCTCCTAACAGAGCAGACTTCAAAAGAGTTCACAAACAAGCTTGTGGGTATTCATCCCCACCATGGTTTTTCCCATTTGGGTTTCCACGTGAAAAAATATGTGTGTTATGGGTTGTGAGTTTCTCATGTGATTATTGTGTGATTCTGATTAAGTTAGATAACCATGTAGTGCTAAATGGTTGTGGTATGATTGATACAACTCATGCATGATTATATCGGTGAAGTAGTCATCAAGATCTGAGATCTGTTGTATGCTGTCTGAAGTGATTTTGTTTAACTGGTAGAGCTATCTGAAGTACTTTTGTTTAACTAGTATTGCTATGGTTAAATTCAATGGTGAAGACAACCGGTTAGCTGTGCTTTGATATGACAAAGTGTTGAAGCAGTTTTTGTGTGTACTGATTCACCCCCCCCTCAGTACTAGTTAGGACCTTAGTAGTTCATCATTATTCATCAATTGTTATTAGAGCAGATCTAGGTCCTCGGTTATATAAGCTTAACCACTTGAGGCAAAATATCATGTTTTAATGATGAAGAGGGAAGGTCCTAAGTTCAACAGGGACAACTTTGCAATATGGAAGGATAGGATGAAGATATCTATCAGGAGTTTGGCTGCACAACACTGGAGGTGTGTTGAGAATGGCTATGTAATCCCCACTAGCACTCTAACTGATGATCGAAAAAGAGAGATGCAAGAAAATGGGCAAGTCATGGAAGCCCTTATTAGCAGCTTGTCTGATGTAGAGTTCATTGATGTACAAGATAAAGACAATCCAAAAGATGTGGGACAAACTAGAATCCATTTATGGTGGTGATGAACATGTCAAATAGGATAAGGAAGAAAGTCGTAGAGGAAAGTTTGAAGATATGAGGATGGTTGAAGGAGAGACCATTGAATAGTATGGCATAAGAATCAAGATAGTGTTTGGAGAGATCAAGAGTACTAGTGGAACAATTGATGATGCAATGTTGTCAGTAAAGTTCTAAGATCACTTTTACTGGTCTATGCAATCAGGGTTGGTGCTATTCAGAAGCTAAGGTCTATCGAAAAAACCAAGGTATCTTTAGACTCTATTATTGCAAAGTTGATTGCATACGAATTGAATAGCTATGATGGTAGTGTTCAGAAAATTGAGTCATCCTTTAGAGCATCTGTTTCCTTCGCACCGACTAGGAAAGGAAAAGAGGTCAATACCAGTTATGAATCTAGGTTGAGAAGAGATATGGACAATGAGGAGATTTTGATGGAGTTTGAAGCTCTTCTTGCCAAGAGACTTCCAAAAGGCACCAAAAAATACAGAGGTAAGCTTCCTTTGAAGTATTTTCCTATAATAAGATAGGACATATAGTTGTTAACTATCCTAACAATGACAATAAGGATAAATCATAGAGGTTGAGGAAGTATAAAGGAGTAGCTAGGAGACATTGTCTTGTTGCAGTGGATGAAGGTGTTACCAATGAGGAATATGAAAATGAAGAGAATGAGGACATAGTGTTTGTGGCTGTCAAGGAAGAGTTGTCTGACTCGAAAGCTCTTGTCTCACATATTGACAACTCTAACGCTACATGCAAGCCTTAAAAGCTATTGTAAGTACTTTAGCTAATTCATAATATATTGATGTTCAAGGAATGGAAACTACATACGAGGTATGGGAAAAGCTAGATACAATACATGGAGGACATGAGCATGTACAAAGAGCCAAAGAAGAAATATTGAGAGGAAAGTTTGATGACATAAAAATGCCTGAAGGAGAAAATATTGCATAATATGGTCAGAGAATCAAAGAATTTGTTGGTGGCATAAAGAGTGCTGGAGGTAAGATAAAAGATGATGCTATAGTGAGTAAGATGCTTAGAACTCTTCAACCTCATTATTATATAAGAGTTTACGCAATCCAATAACTTGGATCTATTTCAAAGGATAAAGTAACTGTTGACTCATTGATTGGTAAACTTACAACTTTTGAGTTAAATAGTTTTGACAATAGTGTGGCACAATCTTCTAAATATTCCTTTATAGCTTTTGTTACCAGTTCATTTGCTAGAAAAGGAAAAGATATATGGCAAAATAATGAGTGTAGGACATGTCATGGAAGTAACCAAGGAAATGAAGACAATGAAGATCAAGTGATGGAACTTGAAGCATTATTAGCAAAGAGATTTCCAAGAGGCATTGGTAAGTATAAAGGAAAGCTACCTTTGAAGTGTTTCTCTTCTCTAGTAAAATTGGTCATATTGCTGCTAATTGCCCTAACACTGATAAGAAAGAAAAGTTTAAAAGATTCAAAGGAAAGGGAAAGAAACACTTTTATGTTGCAATAGATGGAGGTGTGACTGATGAGGAGTCTGAAGAAGAAGATGAAAATGAAGAAATTATGTTTGTAGTCGTAAAGGTGGAACTGTCAGAGGAAAAGGTACTAGTATCTCATATGGAGAATAATGATGAGTGGATTATAGATAGTGGTTGCTCACACCACATGACTAGAGACTAAATTAAGTTTATAACCCTTAATGAATTTGATGGAGGTGTTGTCAGATTTTGAAATAACTCTCCCTGCATGGTGAAAGGTAAAGGTTCTATCTCTCTAAATGGGAAGAGTAATGCTGATAATGTATTTTGGGTTGATGGTCTAAAGAGTAATATTTTAAGTGTTGGTCAGCTCAATGATAAAGGATATTTTCTTGAGTTTAAAAGTGGAGTCTGTAGAATTCTTGGAGGTAATGGTGAACTGATTGCTACCAGGAAGCAAACTGGAGGTAACTTATTTCATTTGATTGCTAATGTCAATAATTGTCTGGCTGGAAGAATAGAAGATAGCTGGTTGTGGCATAAGAGATGTTGTCATATAAATTTTGATAACTTGGTGAAGGTAAGAAAGACAAGTGTTGTAAGAGGATTGCCTCAAATTGTTAAACTGGATAATGTGATTTGTAAAGATTGTAAAATTGGTAAGATGACCCTTATTTATTTTAAGAGCAAGAAGTGTACATCTGAGAATATTTTAGATTTGGTACATACTGATCTTTGTGGCCCTATGAGAAAAAAAAGTTATTTTGGTGATAGATATTTCATTCTCTTTACCAATAACTATTCTAAGATGATGTGGGTTACATTCTTAAAGGATAAATTAGAAGATTTTAGTAAGTTCAAATCATTTAAAGCTCTAGTTGAGAATGAAACTAGTAAGAACTTGAAATGTTTAAGGTCAAATTGAGGAGGAGAATTCATATCTGATGAATTTGTTAATTATTGTGATGAACATGGTATCAAGAGACACATGTTTTCTCTGAGGACACCATAGAAAAATGGCATAGGAGAAACGATGAACAAAACAATAGTTGAAGTTTCAAGAACCATGTTGTTACAAAGTAATGTACCTAAGATGTTTTGGAGAGAAGCGGTCAGTATTGCAGTATATACATTAACCCATGTACTTATGAATAAAGGTAACAATAAGACACCCTATGAGCTATGGTAGGGTAAAACACCTTGTGTAAGTTATTTCAAAAAAATTGGAAGTCAATCCTTCATTAAGAAGGATAACTCCATTGAGAAATTTGATGCAAAATCTGATGAAGGAATTTTTCTTGGTTACTCTTCTAAGAGTAAGGAATATAAATGTTACAATAAGAGAACTAAGAAAATTATTGAAATTGATAATGTGAAGGTAGATGATCTATCTGGAAAATCTAAAGGTACAAGCAGATCAGAACCTGAAAAAGATGATAATGAGGAAAGACTTATGATCATTAAATAGGAAGCACAAAACAATAAAGAACCGACAAATGCATAATTAGGTGCTCAACCGGTAAGCAATGATAGTGAGGAAGAGAATGCAAAATAAGAAGAGGAAGATGTAGAACTGACATAGGCTATACCTAGATATGTCAGATTAAATCACTCACAAGATTAGATAATTGGTGATAAGAATGCAAGTGTGCCAACCAGGAGAAATATTAGAGAAAATTCTTGTTTGATCTCTACAATGGAACCCAAGACAGTAAAGGAAGCACTAAAAGATGATTATTGGGTGAATGCAATGAATGAAGAATTAGATAAAATTGAGAATAATCAGATGTGGTCACTTATTCCTAGACCAGAGGATAAGAATGTAATTGGAACAAAATGGGTCTTTACAAATAAATTGGATGAAGAAGGAAGGATTGTAAGAAACAAGGCGAGGTTAGTCTACAAAGGGTATGCACAGGAAGAAGGTGAGGAATATGGTAAAAAATTTGCACTGGTTGCAAGATTAGAAGGTGTAAGGATGATGCTGGCATTTGTGGCATATAAAGGTTTCAAAGTCTACCAAATGGATGCTGTAGTCACATAAATTTGTCCATTTTAATTAAATAAATATTCGCTATTTATTTGATTAAAAATACACTATCCATCAGTTAATTAAATTAATATTTAATTAATTCATCCCCAAACATTCTTCTATTAATTAAATAAATTATTCAATTTATTTTAATTCATTCATTAAATCAAAATTCCAATTTAATTAAATAAATAAATCAATTATTTAATTAAAATCCCCTTTTCCTCTTTTAAATAAATTAAATAAAACATTTATTTAAATCATTATCCTCCCCCCACTTGCATTTTCCTACAAATGCAACTTGCACACATTTTGAAATAAATGAATTTTTATTTTAAATAAAATCCTATTTTCCCTCACCCACCAAATCCACTTGCAAAAATCTAATCCCCTTCTAGATTCTTCTAACCCCTTCCTAATTAGCCTAATCCATCCCCTAAATATTGTCACATTCCTAAGCAAAATGGAGTCACTTCTCAAAGACCCCAAAGTCTTTGATAACCATTAAAGGCTTTCAACCTTCAACCACTTAATTCCTCAAAGTCTTTGAAAACCATTAAAGGCTTCCAACTTTCAACCACTTAATTCCCCAAAGTCTCCAATAACCATTAATGGTTAATTCAACCCTCCCACATGGTTAAAACATTTGTTTTGACTCAACCTCTACCCAACCCAAGGGTCTCATCAAGCCTTCAATGCTTTGATCATGATTATCTCTTAATCATTTGCACAAAGGTTTATCCTTGGATTAATTCCTAATTCAGTGGGTAATCCTAATTTAGGCTTGACTCTTAGCCTTTAGATAACCATGAGGTCTTCTCAGGCCTTTAATGCCTCCAACCTCTTCTTTCAACCCAACCTTATGTTGACATTTGTCACCATTTCATTGGTGCAAATTGTGCACATGGATTCCCAACTTTCAAGCTTGACCCTTGATTAAACCATTCAATCCTGGCCATCCATTGCTCCATTTTTCCTATAAATAGAGCCCATTCCTTCATAATCCAGATCCTGAAAACTTGTATGCATTTAGACTATAGCCATTTTAGAGAGCATTTAGCATAGCATAACTAAATCTTGTCTTTTTGGTTAAAATACATCATTTTAGCATAAAAATAGCTTTTCATTTCATGTTTGGAGCTATACTACAATCTCAATCCTCCATAAGCATCCATAGTGCAAAAAGCTGCTGAGAGCTACACTATTTTGGAACTTGGAGAGGAGAGGAACAAGGGAGAAGGAGCTAATATCATGCTGAGAGATAGTTGGAGATATCTCATTGTCTTACTTCTTTAGTTAGATTCATTAGCATGTGTTTAGTGTCTCCTTTGGAATGCCTTCATGTGTTTATTTTTTGATTAACTAACTCTAACGTCTTGTGTGTTTTGTGTTGTTTAATCTTAGACTAACATTGTGTCATTTAGGAGGGCATCAGATGCCAACTCGACCATTTTGAATGGAATCCTAAAAGAGGAAGTATACATTGAACAAACTGATGGATTTTCCTTGACTGGTGATAAGGACGTGGTGTGTAAATTGCATAAAGCACTATATGGTCTTAAGTAGGCACTATGAGCGTGGTATGAGAGATTACATGCACATTTGATCAAGATTAGATTTCATCATACCAGTGAAGACAGTAATATTTATTTGAAGAATGATGGAGACAAGATGTTGATAGCTAAAGTATTTGTTGATGACATCATTTTTGGAGGAAATGTTGATATGTGTATGAACTTTGCTGATGTTATGAAAAAGGAATTTGAAATGTCTCTAATTGGTGAAATAAAGTATTTTATTGGTTTACAAGTCCAATAACTAGATGGTGGTATCTTTATTTGTCAAAGCAAGTATATCAAAGAAGTATTGAAGACTTTGGGTATGGAAGATTGCAAACTAGTAGGAACATTGATGGTGACTGGTTGCAAGTTGTCAAAGCAAGATGATTCCCCTGTTGTTAGTGAAAAGGAATACGAATCCATGATTGGCAAGCTACATTATGTTGTTCATAGCAGACTGGATTTTGCTCTTATTGTTGGTCTAGTAGCTAGATTTCAAAAGGAACCAAAGGAAAGTCACATGATGGCTGTGAAAAGGATTTTTTGATATCTCAAAGGCACATTAGACTATGGATTATGATATCCCTACAAAGGAGATTTCATTTTGGATGTCTTTACTGATGTAGAATGGGAAAGTAATATGGATGATAGGAAAAGCACAACCAGTGGAGCTTTTCTACTTGGAGGAAGACTAGTTGCATGTTCAAGCAAGAAACAATCATGTGTTTCTCAATCTATAGCCAAAGCTAAGTATGTTGTTGCATCCATGAATTGCATGTAGGCCATATGGATGAGACATGTGCTAGAAGGATTCAAGATAGATATGTCTAAACCATTGACTATCTATTGTGATAACACAAGTGCAATAAACATTTCTAATTGAATCTTGTACTTCATGCTTGAACCAAGAACATAGAGTTAAAGTATGATTTCTTAAGAGAAAGAGTTCAAGAGAAGCAAGTGAAGATGGAATATGTGAAGAGTAAAGATCAGTTAGTTGATATCTTTACTAAACCGTTACCAAAGACAACCTTTGAGTTTCTCAGATATAAATTAGGGGTTAGAATCCTACACCGGAAGAACTGAGATGTTGGAGATGTATCAATGCTATGGATTTCATTTTTATATTTCACTAAGGATTAATGAAGATGCGGGCTAATTTGTAGGTAGAGTATATCTAATGAAAGTTTGATAAGATATTCTGATTTATAGCTCTGATCTGATATACTGATACAGTCTTGGTTGAGTACTTTGATGCAATAATTTGATGAGTGGAGATAATAGAAGAGGCAGTAGTATAATTGAAGACAAGTGATGCATTTCAACCTTTGGCATTGTTGTTAAAGGGGGAGAAGAAAAATAAGGAATAAGAAAAGGAATTTATCAATAAGGGGGAGAAGAATAGATCAGATATGAAAAAGACAAAAGGATGAGAATAGGAAGAAAATGTGCTATAGGAAATCCAATTGTAGATGATGATCACTCTGATTATATACATGATTGGTGTTGGTGTTGCCATCTATTCGAAAGGGGAGAATGTTGGCATGATTGGCATAACTGATGAAGATGAGATGATGATGGATGATTGTACCAGTAGAGGAAAGATGACATGATCGGTTATTTGTGTTGTCATTGATGGAAACTAGGGTGAACTGGTGTTTGATAATGTTTTTAGATGGTTTTAGATGATTGACTTGTTGGCTTAGTGATTTGGTCTACTGGAGTTAGAGTTTGTCAGTTTGACGGGGTTTACCGGCAAGACTGGGAATTAGGACCTTAACTGGTAAAGCACATAAGTTTTGTTGGAATCGGATGATTGGTGATGTTTGGTGACTTATGGTTTGAAAAATAAGCTTTTATTTAATATTTGAGTATGTAACCAGAACCACATCTTATGATGGTTACCGAAAGGCATATTTTGAATTTCTCATGAAGTTTTGCTAGGGTTTTAGTAGGGTTTAAGGATAGGTGATGAAATTGCTCAGCCGGTAATGATTCTTTATATGACGATGATTAACAATGAGTCTACATGGAGGAGATAACATGACACAACTCATGAAGATGATTTAAATTTTATTTGGGCATGATTCGAGGAAGATTTTCTTTGAAATCAGCAAAATGCTTAGTAGAGTGTTTTGAGGATACAGATCGGATTTCCATGATGGTAAATCCTCTCACAAGGTTGATCCTAATAGATCATCAAGCTCCTAGATGGAGTGATAGGTAAATCCCTTAATCGGGTGATTCCTAACAGAGTCTGCTCCTAACTAGGTGTATTGTAATCTCCTAATAGGGTGTACTTTAAAAAAGTACAAATTTTAGTGGGTACCAACTCCCACCAAGGTTTTTCACTATTTGGGTTTCCACATCAAAATTATGGTGTTCATGTATGGAATTATTTTCTTGTGATGTTCATGTTTTATTTATGATTATCGGTTAAGAAATTTTATGTTTGTTTATCAGAGATCTTAAAGTAGCTTCCGGTATTGATGGTTAAATGGTTGATGAAGCATTATGATCAGTTAATAAGTTGGTAATAAGTGTTTGTTGATCTGATATTGAGTTGATGGCTAATATAATTAATAAGTTTGTATAATTGGAAATGATTATCTAGATTTGATAAGGAAATTTGTAATGAAGAATTGGTTTGTGTTGAATGTTTTCATATCTGAGATAAGTCTGTTTTGGTGTTGAAAGGTTTAGTTTTTGTAAATACTGATTCACCCCCCCTCTCAATATTAACTAGATCCTCATTATATTAACAGAGGAGTCATCATTATTTTGTTGATATGGTGAGGGTGGTTTCAAAGGACACCATCAAGGAGAGATGTTTTCCATAGTATCAAGAGAAGATTAAGGTGAGAGGATATTAGGTTATGAGATGTATTGATCCACAGTTTGCATTGTTGATTTACCCATGCTTCTTACTCGCCCATGGTTGTTATCCTATTAAACAATTAGATACCATTATACTTTGTACAACAGGTCTTTGTTGAGGTTCATTGTCAGATGAAACCCAACTACCTTGATATTCCAACATATTATGGACAGGGGAGGGGTAGGATTGCTGATAGAGATGCATATTGTAGGTGTGATAGAGCTCTGCCTAGACACATGGACCTTGTTGGAAAGCGAGTTCTAGCAGTAGTCCTATCCCTCATCTCCATAGCAGATCACATTGTGATTTCTTCTCTTCTGAGTGAGAAGCAATTGATAGGATTGGAGAGATTGCATCGGCAACAACCACCATATCATCTGATAGGGTGGGAAAATATATGATGAGATGACCACATTAAGGATCATCCATAAATCATACATCCTCTAGTGACAAGGTGGCTTCAGATTTAGATGATCAATATATTACTATTGGTATCCCCTCACCAAATGAGGTAGCGGCTATAGCAGGAGGTGGTAGACATGTATAGATGTCACAATATTTAGTCGAGCACCTACTACATTCTTACCATTTTATTTCATCTTGACTTAGGATACCATTGGCTGATATTAGAGAGGTGATTCTCATAGACGTGCATGCTAATGCTGCATCGATGCATACCCCAAGACAATCACAACATTCTCATAACTCTACGCATGCTCCAGGCACCGATCCACTTACAAATCACTCTATTGTTGCACAGGAGGAGATACGAGTTGATCAGGTCCATATAAGAGATGAGGGCTTGGATTCATTTGAGAAATAGTTGCAAGGTTTGAGCCAGACTTGGTTTATGGATATGCTACTAGAGTCAGACACTTCATCCATGATACCTAGTCATCTAGTTAGCCCCTTACACTCCTCAGTCTTACGTATAGTGAGAGAGAGATATGCATACATGAGTGATGTAGTTGCTATGATCACAGGACATGATCAAACTATACAACCTACTCCTGATACACAGGTATGTACATGTGCATTTAATTTTAAAAGATGTATATGTTATAATGTATGATTTCTATATATCTTTTAATAAATAATAGAAGTTAACTCAACTGTATCAGTAAAATTCATAAGACTAATCCTAAAATACATGTATACATATGTATAAAAGTTAGCTCATGTCACTCCTAGCTTGAGCTTTGAGTGTGTGCATAGGATATTTTCTTTAGATGCTATACAGGCTGCTAGTGGATAGGTTAGTTATGATCTTTTGTATACATGTACATTACAATTTATATTTTACTTTTAAATTTAACTAGTTAGATTTGATTATATTTAAAAATATGCACATACATGTATATCTGTAGAGATCTATATTTAATATATTTAAATGAATTCTACTTTTGCAGGGGTCTATTAGACATCCAGACTCTCACCAAGACTCTCCCTCAGAGGGTTGCTCTGTTCGTGGCCGACATGATGCATGTTGATTTTCCACTTTATAGAGCTCATTTGTTAGATGCATCAGGTGCATGAAATCAAAGATGTGTACTGTATCGGAAAGAGTTGGCATGTTGTGCTACCAAAACAGAAAAGAAAAGTAAAGAAGTGATGGGTTGGTCACCTTGACAAACTGGTTGAGATGATGTACGAGCTGATGAAGAAGAAGGAAAAGTTGGAACAGCTACAGATAGAGGACATTGTTAGATTGAAGATGGAGTTTGTTGTAGGTTGATGACATGGTGTCATCAAGGTGGTTACCAGTAAGTATTTCCACTGCTAAAGATGACAAGGTGAAAAAGTGAAAGGCTCCCATTTGTTGAAGATGTGAATGAGGTAGGTTGACAAGTGTGTTGACTAGTTTAGGGGCTCTCACCTACTGAAGAGAAGTGCACACATGATGGTTGACAAGCAAAGCGAGAGATATTGACAGGGTTAGAGAACCAATAGAAAAGAAGGACCGTTTGTGTGGTTGGTTAGTGTTCCTATCCAAACTGACATAACCAACATGGAAAAGGTGGATGCTGACAAAGGGGCCACATGGAGGTGATGTGGCATGCATGCACAAGATGGTGAAAGTGTTGTTAGTGAGGTAGGTGGTAACTGGTCGACATTAATGTCGATAGTGTGTTTCACAGGTTGAAGAGCAGAAGAGTGTGGCTCGAGAGTGTCCAACACTTGATCAGGGTAGGTGAAGCTATCTGCATGATCATTTCATAGGTGTTTGACAAGTGCAGACCATAGAAAGAGCCGTGTCTGCTAAATTTAGAAAGCGTGTATTAGAGGCAATGTGATTGGCAAAGCTGATTGATCCATTGCAGGAGATAAATATCTGGAATGAGGTCTAATTGGATTTGGGTTGCCTCGAGGTCAATGAAGAAACCCTAATAGCCTGAAGTTTGAATTGTTTTTTGGTGGGAAGAATTGTTTATAAATATGCAAGTCAAAATTAATAAGAGTGGTTGTTGCTACATGTGAGAGAAGAAATCAGTCAAGTGCTCAAAGATAATCAGAGAAGAGACTATGTGTGAGAGAGAATCAGGTTGAAGAATTCAACCGGCAATAGTGAGGCAACTATTAGTCTACCATTGATTCTGAGAGAGAAGTATACTGGTGCTGACTGAACCAACAGAGAAGAGGGAAAGAGGATTGTAGAAAAGAGAAGAGCACAGTGAGAAATAGAAGAAAACCAATAAGATGAGAACTGACAGTAGTCAGATAATGGATATCTGACTGAGTGAAGAAGACCAGTGGTTTTAAGAAGCAGTGTAACAAAGAGGAAGGAGAACCAAAAGAGAGTAGAACTAACAAAGAAGAAGAAGTGGTTGAGTTGATAAGGTTGCAGTAGGAGATTAGGCTACATCAGTGAAAGGGTGAACAAAGAACTGATAGTGAATTGGATAGAAGATCCGGTGAAGATATTTGCAGAAGAGTTACAAAGTTTATTTGTAACAAGGCTATTATTGTTGTAATTGATTATGTTCATTGAAGATCACTGAGTTGGAGCTTGGTGCAGGGGTTGGTGCTCCTTGGGTTGGTTCCCTAAATGAGGGCTTAGTGCTCCTTGTGTTTATTCCCTAAATTAGGGGTTGGTGCTCCTTGGTTTGGTACCCTAAACATTGTAATGAGAATTTTTTTGTGAAGCTAGATTGGACCAATAGACTCCAGTAGTATTTATCACTGAGGTTTTTCCCATCTTGGGTTTTCCTCATATATACTGGTGTCATGTGATGTGCCCTTGTGTATGCTTGCATTGCATTTTCTTGGCTTATCTTATCAGCAGGCCTACTAAGTATTAGGATGTTAATTGATACACATACTTAGGAGATTAAGGGTGGAGAAATTAGAAACCATTGATACACCCCCTCTTAGTGCTATCAGAGCATGGGTTCCCTTTTGATAAGTTTTCTCCAGCTTGGGTAGATTTTGGCTTTAGGACACAATATTCTATTTAGTGTTAATCCTAGCTTCGATATTTGATGGGTCAAACTATTCAATTTGGAGTTGTAGAATGGAAGTCTACTTATCTTCTCTAAGGTATGATGTTTGGTTGTCAGTTTTTAATGGTCTCCCTAGTAAAGTTAGTCCTCCCACCAAGTCAGATGCAAAAAAAAGAAATCAGTGTAATGATACAACAATAAGGCTATACTCTATGTGTTATCAGATGATGTATCCTCATAGGTGGACAAATGTAGATCGACAAGAAGCCTATGGGATAGATTGAAGAAGCTCTATGGAAATGAGCCTACTACTGCAAAACTAGTTTGTGAAGATAGGATGAGAAATGCGACTCATGTGTCTGGAGATGATGAAGGCAGATTGATTAGTAGCCGTAACAATGATGAAGAAGGAACCCACCTTTTCATGCCTCAAGAATCTGAAGATGAGAGTCACACATCTGAGAATGATCATGCAGATCACTCCTAGGGGCAAGATGTGTTTGGTAGTGATAGTGAAGGTGAAGCAGAAGAAGATGCAAAAGTTGAGGGAAAAAGCACAAAATTGTGTCACGTTTCAGGCTAACTTATCAGCACAAGTGAATTTATGTAATTCTAATGATTTTTTTTTTCAAACATATGGCCTATATAGATTAATTATAGCTAAGTTATATATGGGACACAACTTTTCCAATTGGAAATGTCTACTAAATGTATAATTTATACTACTTTTAGTCTAATTACAAAACAAGTAAAACTTGATGTTTCAACAACTCCTACTCTTATAATTTTTTTTTTTTTTGAAATGTAAAAATACTGTTTTATAGATCTATAAGTGAATTTTCCAGAATATATACCTTTTAATATTTTAATTAGTTTTTATATTTATACTTATTTTTTATTGAACTTAGGTCATCAGCACTAAAATATAAGTTTGATTATCTTGTCAAGGCAAAATACTAAAATTTATTAAAAGAAATTGAAAAAAATATGATGCAGTAGAGAAAAGAATCTATGTCAAGATGGTATAATTATTTTCTAATTTGGATAAATAATTAAGGAAAAAGGTGGTGGGAATTGGAAAGTGTTATATTTTAGCACATGCAAGTTTTCAAATTTATTGAAAAATATGTATTTATAAAAAATAGTAAAAAGTATATCTATGCACTAAAGTTTCAAGTTATAAATATAAAAAGAAAAAGTCAAGAAAAAAAGGTAAAATTTACTAAATAAAGTGTGGTGGCTTGTGTAACTTCAATTTCAGCATTTTTTCAACAACTAAATTATAGTGTTTACTTTATAAAAAACTACATTCAAATAATTTTTTAAATTTTTATTAAAATTACAAACATAAAATAGACATAAGAATATAAATTTTATTAAGTTACATCATTTCAAAATTTAAAACATGTATTTCACTTTCTATTAATTTAATTTAAAAAGTTGAATCAACATTGACCATTTCCTTTATAAAAGTGTGACATAGCTTTGTACTTTTACCCTTGATCTAGAAGGAGAACTGGTAACTACACTTGAGGAGCTTAGTAGAGTGAGAAATTAATACAAGCTATTCAAGAATGTTGCTATTGTGGAGAAGAATCGGTTGATCAGATGCCTTGAAGAATCTGAGAAATGTGTCTTAGAATTAAAAACTCAACAAGAAGACACCATGGTGTGCCGGTGTAATGATCCAACATTTGTGCTAGAAGTCAAGGATAAATAATATCAGTAGCTGGTAGGAGAAATGGAGATTCTTCGAAATGAAGTTGAGAAATGTCAGGATGAGCTCAAGGTAAGAATTTGGTTTGATGGCAGTAGTGATGGCTTGGACAAAATGTTAAAAAAATGAAAGCATGCCAAGGATACCAGTGGATTAGGAAGTGGTACTGGTGAATGCTCCACCAACAAGAATGTCCCCCACAATGAAATTTTGTTTCTCTTTTCACATGGAGATAACATGGGTCTGACCTTCATAGTTAGAGATGCTCATCGGAAGATGGTTGATCTAACCACAACTGGTGAAGACATGCAGACAAGGATGAAGACCGGTACTGCAAGAAGGAGAAACAATGCAGATCCCAAAGAAAAAGGGAAGATGGGAGAAGGAAGCTTCACCAGAAGCAAGAACATGATAAGACAACAAAGAAGATAAGGAAATGCTACCACACACAAGAAAAAGAAAATTTGGGAAAAGAAGAGATCAGATGGAGTTGTAGAGAGTGGAAAATCCAGGATCCATTCTGTGAGTAGTGGAAATGGAGGTGCCAAACCAGTAAGATCTCCACATGCATGGAAAAACAAATTTGTAAGTTATGTGCCCCCTTTCCTAGATTACTATTTTGCATGTAAAGAATATGGTCGTAGGGAAGATGAATGCAGAATGAAGTCTAGGAATAGATAGTATGTTCTTCCTAGAAACAATAATGTCATCTATTGGAGGTGTAATGGCTTTGGCCATAAAAGTCATAACTGTAGAAGGATGAACTTGTAGTCACATGACAACCAGTGTAGTAGCTATGCTCAACATGGAAATGGGCATAGAGCATATGAGAGACAAAATATTGCATGGAACAAAAGTATCAGAGGTTTTGTTCCTACAAGATCAAGTAGTCCATCGATTCTAGTAGTAGGTTACAATGGCATGACCAGAAGAAGGTGGTCAAACTGGTTTGATAGAAGGTCCTCAAGATAATTGCTTCGTATGAATATAGTTTGCTTCTATAGCAATGCTTCCGGTCATATGGCAGAATCCGGTAAAGCAAAGACCCATTGGCAAAAGAAGTTAAGACTTGCTCCCAAGACTGAAAATGAGAAGAAAAATGAAGTCATGCAGGTATGGAGGAATAAAGAAGAGAGTAGGACCTTGGACGGGCACTACGCATTCAATTCATAGGTGATATCCCCTAAGGCCTAAAGGAGATTGAGGACCTTAGTAGGAGTAACACATTTATTAGATCATTCACCCCCTTCGTGAAAAAGGACACATGGAAGAATAAGATGTTGTCACTATGGAGGAAGGAAATGAGATGGTAAGTGTGTGTAGTGGTTGCCTTGGGTACACACCTACAGATCAGAGATGGATCACTACTGCATGTGTCAATGGTTGGGAAATTTACAATTGGCATCAGATGCAAATTGACACAAGAAGATAGGAGTTACAAGAAGATGCTCCAATAGTGATGATGGACCCGTACAAAGAACCGGTATGTGCAGGATGTTATCGATATGAATGCTTAAAGGTACTTGCAGGTTATGTAAGACAATGAGGTTCGACATCATTGTATTATCCCCAATAGCATGGAATGAGGATTTTATGTCTCAGGTGGTGCTGATGAAGACCTAAATGATATATGGGTGAAAGTACAAAGCTATGTCACACTTTTATAAAGGAAATGGTCAATGTTGATTCGAATTTTTAAAGTAAACCAATAGAAACTGAAATATATGTTTTGAATTTTGAAATGATGTAAACTAATAAAATTTATATTCTTTTGTCTATTTTATGTTTGTAATTTTAACAAAATTTTAAAAAATTATTTGAATGTAGTTTTTTATAAAGTAAACACTATAATTTAGTTGCTAATAAATTGAAGTTACACAAGCCACCACACTTTAATTAGTAAATTTTACTTTTTTTTCATGAATTTTTTTTGTGTATATTGATAACTTGAAACTTTAGTGCATGGATATACATGTTATACTATTTTTAATAAATATATGTTTTTTAATAAATTTGAAAAGTTGTGTGTGCTGAAATATAACTCTTTCCAATTCCCACCAACTTTTTTCTTAATTATTTATCCAAATTAGAAAATAATTATATCATCTTGACATAGATTCCTTTCTCTACTGCATCATTTTTATTTTAAAATCTTTAAATAAATTCTAGTATTTTTCCTTGACAAGATAATCAACCTTATATTTTAGTGCTGATGACCTACTTTCAATAAAAATAAAATATAAAATATAAAAAGTAATTAAAATATTAAAAGATGTATATTTTGGAAAATCAATTATATATCTATAAAAGTGTACTTTTACATTTCAAAAAAAATATTATTTATAAGAGTAAGAGTTGTTGAAACATTAAGTTTTTTAATGTTTTATTTTCTTTTGGCAATTAGACCCAAAGTGGTATTAAATATACATTTAGCAAGCACTTCCAATTGGAAAAGTTGTGGTCCATATATAAATTATCTATAATGAATCTATATAGACCATATGTTTGACTAAAAATAATGTGTTGATAAGTTAGCTTGAAATGTGACACAATTTTGTGCATTTACCCATATATTGGCCCGGTTGTTGATCATGTATGCATGCATCATTTTGGGCCAAATAGTTTGATATATGGTATGATAGTCATATTGTATGGCATTGTGTTCATCTAGGATCATGTCATATTCTATGGTAGATATAATGGAGCTCAAAGTTCATCAGTTGACTGCATATGCCCAGCTCAACCAATATATGATGCAAATTGGAGCTCTGATTTTGAACCTGACAGGCAATGAGGACCTGAGATGTATGACTTAGGGGGAGTTCAAGTACTTATGATGTAGAATCGAAATGCTTAAACTTATGGGTATACTGACAACATCAACTATAGAAGAAGGAAATTGTTGTAGGAATACCCAAGAGAATTTCATGATTACGGGTATCCACTTTCCCAATTGGTAGCAGTCATAGTACAATCACATTTGATTCTTAAGAACAATTGGTATCAGATGGGAGTGTTGCAATTTTACCGATGGTTGGTGTATGTTTCCTCCATTTCAAATTCTCCAGTGAATTGAGAGGATGCAATGTATGATGGTCGAAGGATGAGAAGCATCTAGTATAGAAAAAGGGAGAGATAAAACTATGTCAGTGCCTGACAGACACAAGGAGGAGGAAACATCCTGACAGTGCCCTTTGTCATTGTTGTCAAAGGAGGAGAGAGATTTTGTAGTACACCGGATACTACATGTGTTGACATCAATGTCAAAGGGGGAGATTATTGGCATTGAGTTGTCATTGATGTCAACCGGTATAGGATGGCAACCGATATGGGAGATGTATGTGTAGTACTGTCACTGATGCATACCAAATGTGATGTCCTTGATGTCACCTAGCTTAGTAGGTCATAAGTAAAGTAGAGAATGTCACCCAACATAATGGCCATTGGAGTCACTAGTACACAAGTTAGTATTTGACATGTGTTAAAGATATGGATAGGAGACCAGTATGATATAAAAATGGGTAACTGATGACATCTGTAAGTGGGTAAGATGTTGGGTTGTTGATTATGATGAAGAGCGGGGATGTTATCAAGAATCACATCAAGACTTGAGGTGAAATATGTGCAAGCCATCGATATGATGTGTGGGTGTCAATCAACAAGACTCCCACCAGATAAAGATGTAGTCACCAGATGAAGAAGATATCACAAAAAGAAGAGAAGGCTGATAGAGGGTGTGCTCAATAAGATTATATGTGGCTTTTTGAAGATATGTCTGCTCAAATAGGGAAGCCATATTGATGAAAATGCTAGAAGTAGATGATAAGGATCCTCTTCCATTGGTAAGTGATAATGCTCTAGGATAAGTCAGAGAGATTAAAGGTAGATGATTGAAGGCTCACACCAGATCAACTAGTGAAACAAAAGGATACATCAGGTGCATGAAATCAGAGATGTGCATTGGATCAGAAAGAGTCTACATATTATGCTACTGAGATAGAAAAGGAAAAGTAAAGAAGTGATGGGTTGGTCACCTTGACAAACCAGTTCAGATGATTTCTAGGCTAGTGATCAAGAAGGCAAATTTGGAACAACTATAGATAGAGGACATTGTTAGATTGAAGATGGATTTTTTTGTAGGTTGATGAAATGGTGTCATCAAGGTGGTAATGGGTAAGTACGTCCACCAGTAAAGCTGACAAGGTGCAAAAGTGAAAGGCTCCCATCTATTGAAGATGTGCATGAGGTAGGTTAGCAAGTGTGCTAGCTAGTTTAGGGGATCTCACCTAATGAAGAGAAGTACACACATGATGGTTAACTATCAAAGTTAGAGATACTGGCAGGGTTAGAGAACTGGCAAAAAAGAAGGACCAGTTGTGTGGTTGGTCAGTGTACTTATCTGAACTGACATAACCAACCTAGCAAAGGTGGATGTTGACAAAGGGGTCACATATAAGTGATGTGGCATGCATGCACAGGACAATGAAAATGTTTTCAGTGAGGTAGGTAGTAATTGGTTGGCATTAATGTTGATAGAGTGCTTCATGGGTCAAAGAGAAGAAGAGTGTGGCTTGAGACAAATCACAAGACAAAGATCTGATTTTATGGCTTCAAGATCAAGGATGATTGTCTAGGTTCTGATTAGGGTAGGTGAAGCTATGTGCATGATCGCTTCATAGGTGTTTGACAAGTGCAGACCGTAGAAAGATCCATGTCTACTAAATTTAGAAAATGTGTATTGGAGGCAGCATGATTGGTGGAGTTGATTAGTCCATTGTATGAGGTAAATATCTAGAATGAGATCTGATTGGATTTGGTTTGCCTCAAGGTCTTAGTTTGAATTTTTTTTGGATGGAAGACTTGTTTATAAATATGCAAGTCAAAATTAATGAGAGTGATTGTTGCTACATGTGAGAGAAGAAATCAGTCAAGTGCTCAAAGCTAATCAAAGAAGAGACTAGGTGTGAGAGAGAATCGGGTTGAAGAATTTAGCCAGAAATAGTGAGGCAACCGGTAGTCTTCCATTGAGTCTGA
>NC_081415.1:138803659-138818659 GCF_030272615.1 Cryptomeria japonica
GTGGATCTATTAAGTCTTTATGAGTAAGTACAATTGATAACAACTGAGCTTTCTCTAGTGTAGTATCAAAATTGTTGAAATGAGAAATTATTTCTTTTGCACTTTTATTCATTGACCTCCTTTTAGTATGTCTAGGTTCTTCACTAAGATGTTTCAACTCATCCATGTCCTTTTCAAGTAAACGATCTAAATTTTTATTAGCAATATTTCTCTTCTCCTATTTAGCTAGATCCACAATATGCTCATCCATACCAATGGTAGGAGGTAAGGAGCCCGACCCCTCTCCTTCAACCTCCATTGGTTCAACTTGGGCAAGCTCCTCCCTATGTTCATCAACTATATTGTTTTCTTCAATAGGTTTGTTTGCCTCAACTCCCGCTTGAGAACTCCCTTCTTCTTGAGCCTGTTCTATACATAATTTAAGATGATAGAGAATATTTTTAATGCAATGAAAGTCCAAGTTGTATTTGAAACCAGATTTTCAAGTCACTTAATAAGACCTAAATATTATTTAATAATTGGTGGACTATTACATATGTCATATTTAAGACCCATTATTGCATAATAGGTCCTAATATCAAATGTAATAGGTCCTAATATCTGCATAATATAGGTCTTAATGGGACTCTTGAACTTAAATAATGTGAAATGTTTTTGCATACGTGGTCATATTGAGTCATATAAATAGAACCTATTATGACATAATAGGTTCTAAATTAATGTCATATTTAAAACCTATAATCACATAATAAGTCCTAATATCACATAATAGGTCTTATTATTACTTCATATGACCACATATGCAAACAAATTTCACATTAATATAATTAACTCCTCTTAAGATAGATATATTAAATGTGATATTACAATAGGTATTATGTGATATTAGGACCTATCACATGCGATTAAATAGGTCTTAAATATGACATAAGTTAGAACCTATTATGATATAATAGGTCTTATTAATTACATGACTTAATATGACCACGTATGCAAAAACATTTCACATTATACTTGACTCCCCTTAAGATAGGTATTAACGCATATAACAAGTCTTAATATCACATTATTGGTCCTAGTATCACATAAAATGCCTGTTTTAAGGGGACTCAAGTATAATGTGAAATATTTTTTCATACACTTGGAAACAAAGAAGACACAATGTTTTGTTTGTTTGAAAGTGTTTGATTTTTTTTTATCATGCAAGCACAAATCCGAGGGCTGGATGGGACAATATTTGTTGAATCTCACTTGGGGGGTTACCTCAAGCTATGCAATTTAGAGCGAATACTTAGGTGCTTGACCCCACTGGCTCCCCTCAATGACACTCACTTCTCTGGGGCAGCCAAGCACCAGTCCCCACAAAAACTCCTTGTGGTGAACTTTTTATCTCTATTAAGAACCGTAAGAATATGAGCCGCTTCAGAGGTGTGACCTCCTGTGTCAACAACTAGAAGGTTTTTATCTTCTAACACAAAAGGTGTATAGTAAAGGCATCCATTTAGGTGGGCATAGATCCAGCGAGTTAACGTTGCTATGCCATTCCAACACCCTTTTCTTTCAACTTTCGTTACAATCACTTTTATTTATAGTGTTTTGGAAGAGCTTGGCATTAGCTTTTCACCACTTTGGGTCATTCCCTCTCACTGAGTCTTAACGGTTACTCGAGAGGTAGGCCCCTTTCTAAGGATAAAACAAAAAGAGCCTATTTCTCAAGACACAAAAGACAATTTTGTTAATTTTAGAGCACCAATTGAAGTGTTTGCTAGACTATAAAGACACATAGTTTCAAAATCTAAATTAAATTATATATTTATGAACTATCTAAATTAAATTATAAATTATAACTTATAAATGGGAAAGAGAGGGGTCCTAAAGATCTAAATTTTAAATTAAAACCATTATCTATTATAAATGGACTTAAGGGGGGAGAGAAAATGTTAGTTACACAACAAGTAAGTTAATGGATTTTGAAATGCAAATACACATATTATTTCAAATTAAAACATAACTATTTTTAATTAAAAATAGATTATTTTTAATCCTACTATTTACAATTTATTTAATAAAAATAACATCATTTAGAATTAATTAAGATAGAATTATTATATACATTAAATTGATTTAATTTAATTAATATTATTTAAAATAATTTTCATAAAAATATTAGATAAAAAATATTTAACTAATACTAACAAATAAACACAATTTTCAGTACGTAATACATATAAAATTAAATAGAAACTAAAATAAAAATACATACTTGCATCATGATATATTTGCCTTCTTTGTTCTCGATATTTTTGTTCTGTTTCGAGTGAATAATTTCTTGAAGTCTTATTTTGCCTTCTCTTCTTGTTTCCCATGCTTTTAAAATAACCTTCAAATATCTTCAAATTATTGCCCTCAAAATAACTTTCAAATGTCTTCTTTCATTCAAAAATACAAATTATTTTGATAATTTGTGAGTAAAAAAATGAAAAAAAAAATGTATATTTATATGACATACTAAAATGTTCAAAAAAATTAGAAATTTGGGTCAGGTTGGGTTCGAACGAATGTCAACCATTACAAAAGGTAGGATTCGTTCAAACCTGGTGGTTACATCAAAGTACACAACATTATTTTGCCTAGGGGGTTCAAGCGAAGGGGGGTTTGATCAAACCCCCCTTCGCTCGAACCAGTGTTCATTCGAACCGTTTTTTTTTATATCTCTCCTCAAATTCTTCAGAATTCTAAGAAATTTGTGCCTTAAAACCTTTGGTTCAAGGCTCATATGAAATAATCTTGATAATCCAAAAATATAAGATGGTAGTCCTCAAAGAAAGCTTTCCAATGAGTAGAATTTTATTACATTGTGAATTTATAATGTTCTTGTTTTTTTAATTTTATGGAATATTGGTTTTTCATAGAACATGAACTTCTTTGTTCAACGCATTGGGAAAAATAGGAAACTAATTCAAAAAAATTCAAAAAAATATCTCTACCCCAAGTATTGATGTCTTCTTTCTAACAAAAAAAAATTGAAGTTCGATATTTATAGAAAAATTTATGTGTTCAAACCTAAACTTATGTCTGAATTATAACTAGTCGAACTTCAAAACGTAATAAAATGAAAAATATTCAACATATCACTATCAAACCAACAACAAGCCCTAGATATTGATGTCACTAACCAAAATTCAAAATAATTGAGTTTTTTATCATTTATAGAAAAATAGTTATGCGTTTTGGGAGGCACATCACTCTTAAAAAATGTAGTTTGTTGTAAAAAAATACTTTTCGAGGGAGATGGGAAAATAAAAAAAAAATACATTAAAAAGAATTGAAAAAAATATATTTAGTATCTACAGACAAAATGCTACAAACCACTAATTTACATCATCTTCAAATTCTTAATAGTTTAAAAGTTATAGTTGTCGGAAGTTGAAGATTCTTTTAAAAATGTTCATCTGAATGTTAAAAGTGGCAAAAAAGTGGGAACCACTATTGTGAGTTCACTGAAACAATTTTCAAAAGCATTAATCATAGCTCCAAGTAACAAACAAAGTGACTCATCATTAGAACACGGTCCTTGTTTGGAACTTGTGATAGCTCCATCTACTATGTTTGATGTCGCTCCTCGTGTGTTTTGTCCACCTTCCCAAAACAATGATGAGCAAGATCAAGGGGCATATGATGTACTTGATTAGCTTCATTAGCATCATATATTCTCTCTCTCTCACCTCTTGCTTGTTTGTGGCTTTCTTCTATTTGTTTCTTAATTCTTCTATTTGTTGTCCCTAATGTTGTCTACTTGCGGACAATGCAAGGCATTGAGATCTCCTTTGGTCTCTCCTATGTTGACTCAAATTAAAAATGTGCCCTTCTTCCATGGTGGTTTTCCTTTCTTTGGAGGATGAGGATAATTTTACTCATATATACACATGATATATACATTAGTTATCATAAAAAAAAAAGCATACTGACTTCAGAGTTAGTGAAACCACCTCATGTTTTGTGTTTTGTGATCACTATCCTTTGATTTGTCCTCTCTTGGGGGCTTATTATTGAGATAACGTGCTTGTTTTTTGGCTGTACCCTACCTTAAAGAAATTTCTCCTGATAAGGCATCAATCGCTTTAACATGGTGATATACACTCTGCTCAATTATTCTCTCTCTTGAATATCTTGATACTTAAGTTACTTAGAAATCTTTGTCTTTTTCTTAGTAATTTTTTGTATCTTTCTTTTCATCACTTATAGTAAGAGAACCTTACTAGTTTTTAGTCATGGTTCTCTCTTTCTCTTTCTCTCATGATGTCCCTTTTATCTTGTTATCAAAGTTGTGAGATCCTAAAGTCCACTATGGGATTGGTGTATCTTTCATCCTCGATGAGTTGGTGAAATTTTTTCAATCTGAACCCTTTATACTTTACCAAGAGTATGATTGAATTCATAATCCCACTCAAGTGGGGGCTAAATATAGCATCCAAAAATTTCAACCCTTTGCAATTTTGACCGCATTTGGGTCTTCACCTTAATGTTTGTGCCCTTGGCCTGTACGAAGACCTAATTATACTCATACCCCTCATAAATGCCAAAAACCTTGATTTCCCACTCATGATGCACCTTGGTATTAACGCAAAATAGGGTAGGACTACGGTATGGCATGCTAGTCCTCATTGAGACCATGGCACGATGCCATTGTCCTCCCTATATTCGATCCTCTTTAAACCTATTTTTTTAATTCAAAATTGAGTGGGATTCCCCTCTACGTGTCAACTCATGTCAGAAAACTAGTCAATTTTCCCGACGGGAAAGTATACAAAGAGTATTTCCCCTCTCATTTGAACATCCACAAGTATCCATTGACATGAAAGTATAGATCAGACCAACCAATCAAACATTCAAGAGAGATTGAGCATTAATCAATTTTCCCTCAGCCTAGGAGAAGCAATAATGTCAAGATTCAAGAATTGAAGAAGATATTATTCATCCTATTTTATTGAAGACTTCATAAACCCTAATTCCATGTGGAGGGAAGAAAAACTTCACAAGGAGGGATTATAATTCAATTTTCTCTCATAATTCAGCATCTCCCTCAAAAGGAGAATCTTTTATTACAGCCATTTCAATTACATTTATCTCAATTTCACGGTTAATTCCAAAAAAGGGGTTTGACCTAAGGCAAGCCCCTATTGCCCACCTATTTCCCCTTTTTTTTGGTGTCTCGAATAGAAAGATGTTGTTTTCTATTGGCACATTAAAAAGAGAAAGGAAATTATAGAAGGTGAGGCTAAAATCACAAGGGAAATATTTCTTGAGAGTGCACAAGAGATTAGTCATGTACATATCTTGAGAAAGGAAATAAAACAATATTCGACTAGAATATTTAGATGCAACTTGTAATACAACTTCTGCTCTACAAATGTTGTGATATTGTGTCCTAGATAGATTTTGCTTCTGAAAAATATAGCACAATAAAATTTTAAAAGAAACTCATACCTTTTCCATTCCTATATTCTTCATTATTATGGCTATAAAAAGTAAGTAGCTTTAGCGAACCCAATCTTTCTCTATCACCTTGTCATTTTAGACTCTATTTGTTTTCTTTCATGCGCAACATCCAACTACCTCCAAATAGATTACTCTGTTTCATGCCATCATTTCACATGCATACAACTCAAAGATACTCTAATATCAAATTATAATGGTTCATTTAAAATTCAAAATTAATAATCATATATTTATTTCCAAATGTTCTTATAAGCTTTATTTTCCACCAAACAACTATCCTACCAAAATAACTACTAAAAAACTAACATAATTACTAATTATAATATTTAAGAATTAAAGTTAAATTATACTAATAATGTAAAAATCTAATGGAAATTATCTTTACATATGTAAAAGAAAATAAATTATGTCAATTGAAAATTTTCTCTTTTTTGGAAGAATAGAAAATTGTTGTAAAAAATGTATAGGAGTGTATGATTTAATTTATTATAATAGTAGTTGATGTACTTTTTGTAATGTTTTCAGTTAGGCTAGTACTATTGAAATAGGTTGCACCTAATTTTCATTCGTTATTATTCAATTGTATTGTTTTTCTTCAATCTAATTGGCTCAAATAATTTGAATCACAAAATTTCTGAATATACTTTCTAAATGACTTTTTTTAGGCAAGTGTTTAGATCACTAAAATAATATATAGTATGTTTTAGTTTTCTTTCCAAATTATTTTGAATATAATATTTCAATTTTTTAGATTTTTATTTTAGTTATCCTCATACAATTTGAGAATATAATTTTTTTTGATATATGTTACTACCATCACAAATAAATTTTACCTTTATTAATGAATTCTCTAGTATTCAATAAGATGACACATATATATAGTTAATATTAAATTAACTAACTTAAAAAATAATTTAAAACTAAGTCAAGTTAAATCTTAATATGGACCCATAACCCAATTTTAACCCTAACTCAAAACAAAATTAACCCATAATGAAATTTAAAACATTAATTTAATTTATCAAGATTTTTTTAGTGTTCAATTTGATTTATTAGAAGTTTATTTTAAGGACCATACATTGTAATTCTAATATTTAAATAAATTATTATACTTGTAAATTAATAATATTTATTTATTTAATTTCTTCTCACTTGTGCCTATGGATGCTACTAGCTTTTATATATATTTCTCTTAAATAAAATAATTTAATTAAACTAAAAAATTAAAGCCTTTATATTCTTAGGCTTTCTTTATATATATTTATAAAGACGAATTGGATGGTAATTTAAAAAATAGATTCAAGATTACACATATTTACAAATATTATCCTAAAGATTAAATTAAATAACTTAAAAAAATAGAAAGATTACTTAATACAATCATCATAATTA
Organism: Cryptomeria japonica; assembly: GCF_030272615.1. NCBI lineage: Eukaryota > Viridiplantae > Streptophyta > Pinopsida > Cupressales > Cupressaceae > Cryptomeria > Cryptomeria japonica. The sequence continues at coordinate 138,810,551 of NC_081415.1, forward strand.
TAGTTCAATTATAATTAGATTTATGTTCAATTAGTTTAGTGTTAGAGTTAGGGTTAAATTATGATTATAGTTCAAATTAGGATTCAAAGAGATTAGGAATACAATTCAATAAATGAAATTTCTTAGACAAATTTTTGGGTACAATAAAATAATATTTAGAATGTTTAAATTTTCTTTTCAATTCATTTAGAGTATGTATCTTTAAAGCTTTATATATATAAATAAACATATATATAATATTAAAAATAGGAATTAACAATATTATTTTAGTTATCTTCATATAAATTCATAATATAAATATTGGATAATAAAATAATATTATCAATAATATAGTATATTATATATAAAAATTTATAATAGCAATATAATAATGAAAATACAATAATAATATTGTGGAAATGTTTTGATTATGACTATTTGGATGAATAATGAAATTTTTTGTATGTACTAGTTTGCAAAAAAGAAAAAGTATATTCAATTACTATTACAAATATATGGAGCAAGTACACCCACTATGGGACACTTGTTTAATATGAAACTATGTTAACTTTCATTAGTATTCAAAACTATATAAGAAATTTTAATCTTTGTGTGTAACAAAAATCATATTTTATCAACTTGTAATTTTCTCAAATTGCTTAATGATTGAGTAAATATACTATTTGGTTAAAACAATTTACCCTCTCATGCACTTATATGAAATATTACTTATAAGATGTTTCTATTATATGTTTGTATATATGTCTAAAGGTAAAAATGTATAAAGAATTATCACATAAAGTGTTTATTACATATTTAAAAACTTGTGAAAATATAATTAAGTGACCATTATTTAGCCATTTTAATATACTTGAATAATATATTAAATGTAAACTAAATAACCAATTACTTTTAGTAATATTTTTTCTAATTTCTATTATTATACATTTATATTTCACCTAATATTCCAATTATCATATAAATATGTGATAAGAATATCAAAATTTAAGACCAAAATAAAACAGTCAAAAGAAACATCCAAAATAGCCATCCAATTTCACTCTTTCCATATTATTATACTTAAAATATTTTTTATAATAGTCATCGAATTATACCTCAAATATATTATTTTTATAATACATGTTGAACAGTGAATCCAGTCAAACTCAAACGGTGTTGACATCTATGTGCAACAAAACAAAAGATGGTGAGTCACAGAATTCATTTCTTCACATAAAACAAGCCTTCTTATTCTCCAAAATTTAACACGAGGAGAATCTCTCTTATTGATCTGGTTTATATTTGTATTTAAACCTCGTCTCAATCAAAGACATTAATTAAATCGCAGTTACCTCCCCTCTTGCTGGGTTTCCTCGCAAGTAGGTTTCTTTGTCCATCACCAACTAAGAAGACAATACGAACTCTCTTTTTTAAAGTCTAGGCTATTCTCATGAAATATTCATATTTATTATGTGATATTAGTTAAAAATTAATATACTTTGTATTCATTGTCAATAAAGATGTTTAATATGAATGTGACATTAGTTAAAAGATAATGTATTATTTTTTATGAATTATTTACATTTCTAAAATAAAATTTTAATATGAATGTGATATTACTTAAAAGTTAATGCATTAATTTTCATTAAATATCTACATCTATAAGGTAAGGAAGACACCTAACATAAATGTAGCTTTAGTTACAAGTTGCTGCATTTATTGTCATGAAATATGAACATTTATAAAGTAAGAAGGCACCTAATATGAATGTGACATTAATTATAACTTTGGGGATGATGTGTATCATCATAAATTCCAAAAGTAAAATTCAATTATATTTTTAAATAATAACATAAATTAAAACCATAATTTTTCCAATACTCATTTTTGAAATAATAGAAAATTATATAGAAACAATTTCTAATCTTTTATTTTGATTGTAAATGGCGTGTTTAATTTCTTACAATTCAAATAGGTAAGTGAATTAACAAGGAAACAACTAATAAGAGATGGTGACATTGAAGACTTATTTTGAAAATTTAGAGTAATTTTTTAAAAATATAACATGTCAACTATTTTATCTCAATCCCTCCAATATAATTGTGTTCCTTTATAGAAAAATATTAGACTAGATTTTCATTTCATGCACGAAATCTCAATTAAATTTCTCAAAAAGTGTTGTTGAGAATTTTTTGAAATTTTTAGAGGGAGTTTCATGAATTCTATATTAATGTGTAAGTTTAAAGCTATACTTGTTCTCCAAATTTCAAGAAAGCTAATGACCTCAACAGTACTTTTAAAAACAATGGACTCTAATTCAAAAACTGTAAAGCTAAATTTTAAAAACTATTAGTACAAATTTAAATAAATATATAGATAAATGACATGTGATAGTGAAAATTTAGAAAAGGGAAGGAAAAAAATTTCAGCTCCACCCCAAAGACAACCCTTAAATCTAAAATGTCATAAATGCCAACTCCTATTTTCATACACAGCATTTTAAATTATACTATGACATGCATTTTCTCTTCCAATAAATAGTCCTCTAATATTTGCATATTACCCTATCTTGAGTTACAACACTAAAACCTTAAATAAAATCAATAAACCCAACAAAGTTCAGACCAGAAGTAAATCAAATACCAATATTTTAAGCTAAAACAACTAAACTATGAGCAATATAAAAAAAAAGTTTTTTTGAGAAACTGTAAAAGCACGACAAACCATAACACAACTTTAAAACAGACCTAAAAACAAAACAACAAAATAGGACAGCCTCACATGAAAACAACCTCTAATAATATTTTGACCAATACTTATATAAAAACTATAGATACCAATAAAATTGGACTAATTCCTTCAATAAAATATTTTTATTTTTTTAAAATAATGCAGAAATGACCTCTCTACATTTATTCGTATTCACATGCAGGAGAACAATTTTAAAAATTATTGCAAAGACCAAACTAATCTCTTTTTGTCATTGGAATCTTTTTATTAGCTATAAATTGCAGCGTGTGCCTTTGGAATTCATCAGAACTGTGATAATATCATCATGGGTCGCAAAATAGATTTTCTTGTGTTGGCATTTGCATTTGTGATTGCATTTCTACTGCTGCTTTTTTTGTTGTCTGACGGTGATGAAGACCAGATCATCAACCAAGGTACACCTATTTTCAAAATTTGTAACCTATGTAATCCTAGTTATATGTTCAGTGGAGTTATGTTGAAAGAGCTCAAATAATCTTTTTTGTAACAATTTTCTAACAATTTTCATATTAAATATTTGTCTTGAAATGCAGCTTCGAAATTCTATGGATCTCTAAAGCGAATTCTACAGTGGAGTTTTCTTGTATGACTATATCATTTTATCACATAGACAAATAACTTTGATTTATGATCATATTTTTACTGACTATGAATTTTTCAATTAACTTTGCAGGAAAAAACCGTGGTTGGCACTGTAGCCGATCCCCCAATGTATTCAGCAAATGCATGCTGTCAAAATCATTGCTGTGACAAGTATACTGAAACCTACTGTTGTCAAATTTATCCACAGTTTTTGGAAGAGGGTTATTCACACAGCTCTATATGAGTTATGCTATATTAAATGAGATATAAGTTTTTTCGTATCTTCAGTTATTAAATTTTTATCAAATAATATTATTGTTCACTGTTGTCCAACCCATATATCCTCTTTGGATGAGGGTTCTTCACACAGCTCTACATGAGCTATGCTATATTAAATGAGCTATAAGTTTTGGCATCTTCAGTTATTATGTTTTTATCCAGTAATATAATTGTTCACTGTTTTGTTTTTCATTAAAGATATGAGATTTCCACAATCTATTTTGTATTCTAATGTAATTTTCTGGATTCGATTGTATGTATTTTCCATTGCTGTGACAAGTATGGTGTATGGCAGTGTTGTCCAACCCATATATCGTCTTTGGATGAGGGTTATTCACACAGCTCTAGTATTGTTCACTACTTTGTTTTTCATTTCTGTGACAAGTATGATGTATCCTACTGTTGTCCAGCCCATATATTGTTGCTGACTTTGATTTCACTACAATACAAATTTAGGTTAACTAGTCATCTCATTTTTTAAATCCACGTATTGAGTTGGAATGTACAAACTATAGAATTATTTATATAGTTAATAGTTGTTTTTAAGAATTTGTGGTGTTTTCATTTAGAGGGCACATCAGTAATCACTGAGTTTTACATGATTGAAGTATAATTTGTAATTTTATAAAGATTTGTACTACAGTGATATAATTATTTATATATTTTCTACAAGTTTTGTAGATTTATGGTTCAATATATAATTAGAATGACAACTATCATACCTTTTTAAATTATCAAGTTAAACCTTTTTGAATTCTCTAGTATTCATATTAAATGAACTAACTTAAAAAATAATTCAAAACAATCTCGAATCATAACCAAATTTAATAATTACTTAATAGTGGTATTTAAACTCTAACCCTTAATCTTGAATGCAAATTTTATTAGGGTTCAATTTGGTTTAGTTTAATTTAATTTATAAGATTTGTTTTAGTGTTCAATTTGATTTATTAAAAGTTGATTTTAAGGACTATACAGTCTAACTCTAATATTTAAATAAATTATTATACTTGTAAATTAATAAATATTTATTTATTTAATTTGTTCTCACTTGTGCCTATGGATGCTACTAGGTTTTATATATATTCCACTTACATAAAATAATTTAATTAAATTAAAAAATTAAAGCCTCTATATTCCTAGGCTTTCTTTATATATATTTATAAGATGAAATGGATGTTAATTTATAAAATGGATTCTCTAATATTCCACTAGGGTGAGATTTATGTTCAATTAGTTTAGTGTTAGAGTTTAACTAGGAGTAGGATTCAATTAGGACCAGGACTATGATTCAATTTGTGTTAAATTAAAGGACTAGGACTATGATTCAATTAGTGTTAAATTAAAGTTATAAAAGAAATTTTTTAGTTAGGGTTAAATTATGATTATAGTTGAAATTAGGATTCAAAGAGATTAGGAATACAATTCAATAAATGAAATTTCTTAGACAAATTTTTAGGTATAATAAAATAATATTTAGATTATATTTAGTGTTGAATTGGGTTAATGGTTAGGGTTCGATTTTGTTTTAGTGGAAGGTGTCTAATTTTATTTTGTTTAGTGTTAGGGTTAGGGTTAAATTAGGTGTAGTGTTTAGGTTATTGTATGATTTGGTTTAGGGTTAGTGTTTAACTTGGTTTAATGTTCAATTGAAAGATAGTGTTGTGGTTCAATTTTGTTTATGATTATAGTTTGATTTTTGTTTAGTGTTACGGTTAGGTTTTAATTTAGTTTTAATTTATTTTTACGGTTAGGTTTCAAATTGTTTTCGTTTTATTTTTAAGATTAATAATTTTTAGAGGTTATAAATTCATTTGGTTCAAAGTTAGGGATATGGTTATGGTTTTATTTGGTTTAAGGTTGAGATTAAAGTTAGGGTTTTATTGTTCAATTTGGTTTAGGGTTATCATTCCATTAATGTGGTAAATATGACACACTTTGGTTTATTATTATGATTAGGGTTAGGGTTCAATTTTGTTTGGTTCTATTTGGGAGCGTTAGGGTTTAAAAGGTATCTTTTGGTTTAGGATTATGGTTAAGTTTAAATTTAGTTTTATATATGTCTAAAGGTAAAAATATATAAAGAATTATCACATAAATTGTTTATTACATAATTTTTGAGGTACCATATGCTAAGATCATTGTTTATTTTAATATATTTTGATCTAAATACATTTAAAGACTTGTGAAAATACAATTAAGTAACCATTATTTAGCCATTTTAATATACATGAATAATATATTAAATGTAAACTAAACTAGCATATATATATATATATAGAAATATATATATAAAGAAAGCGGAGATGCTTTCATTTCAAATTTTTACTTATAATTTAACTTTATAAATAATAAATGAAAGCCTTGTTATATGTTTTTTAGTTTTATGTCATTTTATAATATTTTAAAGTTAACGGGTTACAATTCCATTTTGTTTTGTTTCATTGCTTAATTTGGTTGAGTTTAGCATTGGGGTTAGGGTTAGGGTTAGGGTTAGAGTTATGGTTCAATTTGATTTAGGATATAGGTTTATTTGGTTTAGTGTTTAGTGTTACATTTAGGGTTGGGATGAAAACATTAACCCATAATTTAATGAGGGTTAGGGTTTAATTATATTTAATGTTGAATTGGGTTTATGGTTAGGTTCAATTTTTTTTTAGTGGAAGGTGTATAATTTTATTTTGTTTAGTGTTAGGGTTAGGGCCCGATTTGGTTTGGAGTTAGGGTTCAATTAGGTGTAGTGTTTAGGTTAGTGTATGATTTGGTTTAGGGTTAGTGTCTAACTTGGTTTAATGTTCAATTGAAGGATAGTGTTGTGGTTCAATTTTGTTTACAATTATAGTTTGATTTTTGTTTAGTGTTATGGTTAGGTTTTAATTTAGTTTTAATTTATTTTTACAGTTAGGTTTCAATTTGTTTTTGTTTTATTTTAAAGATTAATAATTTTTAGAGTTTATAAATTCATTTGGTTCAAAGTTAGGGATATGGTTATGGTTTTATTTGGTTTAAGGTTAAGATTAAAGTTAGGGTTTTATTGTTCAATTTGGTTTAGGGTTATCATTGAATTAATATGGTGAATATGGCTCACTTTGGTTTAGTATTATGATTAGGATTAGGGTTCAATTTGGTTTGGTTCTATTCGGTCATGTTAGGGTTTAAAAGGTATCTTTTGGTTTAGGATTATGGTTAAGTTTAAATTTAGTTTAATATATGTCTAAAGGTAAAAATGTATAAAGAATTATCACATAAATTGTTTATTATATATTTTTTGAGGCAACATAGGCTAAAATCCAAGTTTATTTTAATATATTTTGATCTAAATACATTTAAAGACTTGTGAAAATACAATTAAGTGACCATTATTTAGCCATTTTAATATACTTAAATAATCTATTAAATGTAAAGTAAATAACCAATTATTTTTAGTAATATTTTTTCTAATTTCTATGATTATACATTTATATTTCAGCTATTATTCCAATCATCATATATATATGTGATAAAATATCAAAATTTAAGACCAAAATAATATAGTCAAAAGAAACTTCCAAAATAGCCATCGAATTTCCCTCTTTCCATATTATTATACTTCAAATATTTTTTATAATAGCCATCCAATTTGACTCTTATTCATTCAATTATATTTCAAATATATGTATTTTTATAATAAATCTTGAACAGTGAATCAAGTCAAACAGTATTGGCATCTATGTGCAACAAAACAAAAGATGGTGAGTCACAGAATTCATTTATTCACATAAAACAAGCTTTCTTATTCTCCAAAATTTAACACGAGGAGAATCTCTCTTATATTTGTATTGAAACCTCGTCTCAATCAAAGACATTAATTAAATCGCAGTTACCTATGTTCTCGAAAGTAGGCTTCCAGTCCACTTGCTACCATCGCCAACTAAGAAGACAATACGGACTCTCTTTTTTAAAGTCCAGGCTATTCTCATGATATTAGTTAAAATTTAATCATCAATTAACCTGTATTCATTATCGAGAAAGATGCTTAATATGAATGTGATATTAGTTAAAAGATAATGTATTATTTTTTATGAATTATTTATATTTATAAAATAAGACACCTAATATGAATGTGATATTACTTAAAAGTTAATGTAATAATTTTCATTAAATATGGTATTCATTAAAAGTTGTTGCATTAATTGTCATGAAATATGCACAGTTATAAAGCTAGAAGGCACCTAATATGAATGTGTATCATCATAAATCCCAAAAGTAAAATTCAATTATATTTTTAAATAATAACATAAATTAAATTCATAGTTTTTCCATTATTCATTTTTGAAATAATAGAAAGTTATATAGAAACAATTTCTTATCTTTTATTTTGATTGTTAGTGGCATGTTTAATTACTTACAATTCAAATAGGTAAGTGAATTGACAAAAAACCAATTAATAAGAGATGGTGACATTGAAGATTTATTTTGAAAATTTAGAGTAAATTTTTTAAAATATAATATCTCAAAAAG